>NW_006239121.1:1112695-1113834 GCF_000226075.1 Solanum tuberosum
TATATATATAAAATTGAAGTTTTCGAACTCCAACATATATGCATGGTTCATGTTTACTATAAATTATTTAAAGAGTATATTGTTTTTTTTACCTTGATATGAAGTATAATTTTTTTATTTTTTTCAACATATTCATCAATAGGGCATTTCCACCAAAATAAATTATGACTAAAGAAGGCTGAATTTTATCATTCTGCAAGTGAATAAACCAAATTATAATTTCACATAAAAAAAGTTGAAGAAAAAAATATATCAAGTAAGTAGTAAATAAGGTCTAAACTATTGGGTATAGTTCGTTTGAAAAGCCACAAAGTAATGGCTAGCAATAAGGTCTAAACTATCTTTATGTATCATATCAACAAATATGTATTATTATTATTAGACTTTTAACAAACAAGAAAATAAAATGAGAATATTTTTTTTTAAATAACAACCTGCTAGCTCATTGGTAGCTGAGCCTTACAAGGCTCATCGGAATTTGAACCTTGTAAGGCTCATCGGAATTTGAGCCTCGTTTTAGAAAACCTGATTTACACGGCGTTAAAAATGTTGCCCTTTTGGTTTCATAATTAATTGAGTTGCCCTTTTGAAATTTTCAAAAAAAATTGTTGCCCTTTTGGTTTCGGACTCCCTTAGTACTTGGTCCATATTCTTTCTTTTGAAGCCCAAAATTTTGGGTCGGACTGGCAATCCATGCTCTACATTTTTTCTTGTAATAATTAATATATGGTCTTCAACTATGTATATATACACATTAAATGGAGTCCGAAATCAAAAGGGCTACAATTTTTTTTGAAAATTCTAAAAGGGCAACTCAATTAATTATGAAACCAAAGGGGCAATATTTTTTAACGCCATGTAAATCAGGTTTTCTAAAACGAGGCTCAAATTCCAATGAGCCTTACAAGGCTCAAATTCCGATTAGCCTTGTATAGCTCAGCCGCCAATGAGCCTTGTAGGCTGTTATTTTAAAAAAAACATTCTCGTTTTATTTTCTTGTTTGTTAAAAGTCTAATAATAATAATAATACATAGTTGTTGATATGATGCATAAAGATAGTTTAGACTTTATCACTAGCTATTACTTTGTGGTTTTTCAAACGAACTAAACCCAATAGTTTAGACCTTATTTACTACTTA
>NW_006239121.1:1114252-1125862 GCF_000226075.1 Solanum tuberosum
TATATAAAATTGAAGTTTTCGAACTCCAACATATATGCATGGTTCATGTTTACTATAAATTATTTAAAGAGTATATTGTTTTTTTTACCTTGATATGAAGTATAATTTTTCTCATGTTTTCAACATATTCATCAATAGAGCATTTCCACCAAAATAAAGTATGAATAAAGAAGGCTGAATTTTATCATTCTGCAAGTGAATAAACCAAATTATAATTTCACATAAAAAAAGTTGAAGAAAAAAATATATCAACTAAGTAGTAAATAAGGTCTAAACTATTGGGTTTAGTTCGTTTGAAAAGCCACAAAGTAATGACTAGCAATAAGGTCTAAACTATCTTTTTGTATCATATCAACAACTATGTATTATTATTATTATTAGACTTTTAACAAACAAGAAAATAAAACGAGAATATTTTTTTTTAAAATAACAGCCTGCAAGGCTCATTGGCGGCTGAGCCTTGTAAGGTTCATTGGCGGCTGAGCCTTACAAGGCTCATCGGAATTTGAGCCTCGTTTTAGAAAACCTGATTTACATGGCGTCAAAAATTGTTGCCCTTTTGGTTTCATAATTAGTTGAGTTGCCCTTTTGGAATTTTCGAAAAAATTTATTGTCCTTTTGGTTTCGAACTCCATTAAATGCGGCTAGATATACAAGAATTTTTTTTGTCATTATCATTATATGAAACTTTCTCTGGATCACTTTATTTGTCATATTTTTTGTTTGCACGTTCTTTAACAAATTATGTATTTTAATTATTATATCCTTATTTATTGTTTTTAATTATTTAAAATATTTCTCTCTTCAATAAATAAAAGAGAGTTAATCTAAGAAATCATAATATTGAAGTATATGTATGTGCTCTTCACTTTGTTTTTTAATGTCAAGAGTATTTTAGATTATCTATTTTTAATAAAGGCGGCAAGTAAAGTGGTTCGAAGGGTAACTACTTGCTTATTTATACACTTTACGATACATCGGGTCATGTACCGATTTCGATTTAGCCTAATTTAAGCTCTCTGTTATGATTAACTATTAAACAAGTACAGCTTTCCAATTGCCAAGGGACGATCGAGAAAAAAAAATCATCAGCCAAAAAAACTTTACTTAATTCTAGAGTAGATAGTGACGGATTCAATTTTTTTATCAAGGGGTTTGAAAAATGAAAATATAATGTCTAGGATTTAAACTTGACTCAAGATAAATTTTGAACCCTAAACTATTGAACCAACATCTAATCTTGTGTTCAAAAATTTCAAAATAGGTATATATTCATAATAAAAAATTTAAAAATTTAGTTTATACATATAATGTAATATTTTATCGAGGGATTCAGACTTCAGGTGAACACCCTCGCACCCCTTGGATCCGCACCTGATAGTAGAGTAATTAAATTAGCTTAATTAAGAGAGTTGCTTCGATTGTTAGCCTGCCAGGAGGCAAGTGTGATAAATCCCAAATCTTAGATTTGCTCATACCAAAGTCATAATATATTTCACGTGTACATCATTAATTGTTTATCAGGTCAACTTATTTTCAATTGAAATATAATGAAGCTACTACTATATTATAGGAATACGAGGTATACTAACTAACTTTAAGAGCTAGGTTATTATAACTATTCTTGTTTATTACTCCTATAATTTATTATAACTAGATCAAGTTACACTATTTAATACTCCCTTCGTTCCTGCTTAGTTGTCACCATTTTGAATTTTACGATCTTTAAAAAATTCGGTAAGTTTACCATTGCATCTTTATTTAGTGTTTTCTTGAATTTAAATTTTCAATTAATGAATATGAATTAATTTATTTTGAATAATTACTTGATCAATGAATAGGAATTAATTACTTTATTTTTCTATCTTAGTCAAATGCATAATTTCAATGCCAATACTTCTCAACGGTAAAACAAGTAGAATAATGTTATTTATGCATTGACTTTGTGAAATGACAAATATTAAGAAATATATATTTTTTAGTAAAGACGACATATAAATAGAAACAGGGCGAGTATAAACAATTGCCTACAACATTTTTTATTGTATCATATACTAGTGTTGGATTGCATGAAATATATATATTTAGGATTGATTTATAAACAAATTAATATATTGGATCCGCCTATACAACGGGTTTTATTATGAATAACTTACATAGATTTGCTATATTAAGAAAATATTTACTATTTATAGCAATAATATTTTTTTCACTAGATACTTATAATACATTTATAATATAATTTTAATACATATTACAAAGAACAATTTATAAACTATATATATATAATATAAATTTTATTCATGGATAATATATTCATCACACAATTTAATACACTTATATATGTTGCATTAATTTCTTACCAAACAAGCATAATATATTTTAAAACACTTATAATACATTATTTATATTGCAGGCATAATTCACTTTATTAAAAAGTATTCACCAAATAATTTCTCCTTTTATTAATCAATTGCTGAATTTGTGCGACTAATATTACTATATAAGAAGAGTGAATAAAATTCACTCTTCTTTCGACACGTGGCACCAAGATGGCCCACCTATCACAAAGATGGCCCACCCTTTCATTATATTTTAATTTTTTCCTTTTTAAATAGTACTAAAAAAAAATTTAAAATATCACAAATTCGATTAACTCTCAAAATTTTACGCGAATTCTATAATTAAGACGAAGGGAATAACATATATTATTTGAAAAATTACTATATAATTACTACTCTTCTTATATAGTAATATTTTAATTTTTTCCTTTTTAAATAGTACTAAAAAAAAATTTAAAATATCACAAATTCGATTAACTCTCAAAATTTTACGCGAATTCTATAATTAAGACGAAGGGAATAACATATATTATTTGAAAAATTACTATATAATTACTACTCTTCTTATATAGTAATATTTTAATTTTTTCCTTTTTAAATAGTACTAAAAAATAAATTTAAAATATTACAAATTCGATTAACTCTCAAAATTTTACGCGAATTGTATAATTAAGACGAAGGGAATAACATATATTATTTGAAAAATTACATTAAGAATACCATAAACCACAATAGTTAACAACTTACAATATTTGAAAAACATATTAACTCTCAAAATTTCACATGTGTCACATAAATTGGGACAAATGGAGTAACATATATTATTTGAAATTACGTTAAGAATATTATTAATCACAACTTAAAGTATTTAAAAATACATAACATATATTATTTGAAAATAATGTAAAAAATATTATAAATCATAATAATTAACAATTTAACGGATATTGTGCCCGTGCTTCCATTTAGAAGTGAGAATGTTTAGGAGCTTAGGGTTAGTCAGTCAATTGACCGATTTGCCCTTCTTCTTCAACTTCCTCTATTTACTACAAAAATAGTACTAAAAATCAATTTAAAATATTAAAATTTTGGTTAATTCTTGAAATTTCACATGTATTGCATAATATAATAGAGTAGTAACATATATTATTTGAAAATTATATAAATAGTACTAAAATATAGTTTAAAATAGTACTAAGAATTTGATTAACTCTCGAAATTTCATATGTACTGCGTAATTGAGATTGAGTGAGAAATATATATTATTTGAAAAATAGAATAAATATGTGATATTATTAGAAAGAGCTTTAATATATATTTTAAAAATTATTTTGTCTTCCGTATATGATTTTCTGCATATATGTGGAGTTTTAAAGTTTTTAACATTTTAATATAGAAATATGATTATTTGAAAATTTTAGTACTTTCTTCATTTAAATTTTTCCTTGTTTTTCTTTTAATTTGTTCTAGATTTAAAAATTACATAAAAAGTACTTAAAATCACAATGTAATAATATAAGATATTAAAAAAACATAATTAAAAATCATAAAAGAAATTTTATTGACTCTTTAATTCCATATTGAAACATAAGAAGTTTGTTTGAAAATAACATAAAAAGTAACGTAAATTAAAGTAAAATAACAACTAAAAATATTTAAGAATCATATAAGAAATTTAGTTGAGTTTCGTAAAAGTACCTACGTCACATAAAATGGAACAGAAAGAGTAATATATATTATTTGAAAATGATATAAGAAGTGCTATAAATCACAATAAATTAACAACTTCAAAATATATTTAACAAAATCACATACAAAAAATTATATAACTCTCCAAATTTCATCGGTGTCACATAAATTGAAACAAAGAACTACTCCCAATTTATGTTATTTACTTTCCTTTTTAGTCAGTCCCAAAAGAATGTCACATTTCTATATTAAGTAACAATTTGATTATAAAATATTTATTTTACCCTTAATGAAATAATTTACAGTCATACAAATTTATATCATTCATTTTGGACCACAAATTTTAAAAGTCTTCATTTCTTTTTTAAACTCCGTGGCGAATCAAACTACCTCACATAAAATGAGACGGAGGAAGTAATATACATTGGGCCCGCGTTGGCGCGGGAACCTAATAACTAGTATATATATATATATCGATGACTTGAATAATCAAATTTTGGAATGATTAAAGAGTGATGAAAGTAAAGAAATGCAAAGTAAAAAAGGAGAAAGAATCACATCATTACATCCTAATCACATATATTACGTAGTACTCTTTTAATTTTTTTTTTATCTTTTTCTCTTTAGGAATCAAAATTATGAAGTGATGAGTTGGATCGCGTTTAATCCGTTAGCTTTATTAAGAATCAATTAAAAAAATGTTTTTAGTTTTTAGTTTTCTTCTTTTTACTCTTTGTTAAATGAATTATACAAAACATATACTTCCGACTTATTTTTTATCGAATTAGCTTCTTAAAAGGGAAAATTACGTGTATAAGCAAACATATACTAGTTAATTACTTAACATAGCTATAGTTTGCCTTAATTACAATTCACGACCTACTTTTAGCTATAATTACGCGGCTCAGCTTTTTAGTTTTGTATAATTTGCACGTTTGTATAATTCGAAATTTGTACAATATAAATTGTATAACTTTTGTATAATTCAGAATTTGTATAATATAATTTTATAACTATTTACATTTCTGATGTTTGTAATTGTATAAAATTCGTTATTTCGAGTTTATACAAAAACAATTGAATTATACAAATGTACACGCGAATTGTACAAACCTGCGAATTATACAAACGAGGCAGCTTGAACTGTATCTACAACCCGTAAATATGCAAACTATAGTTATGGAGCATAATTAAATTTATTATAGTGGCTATTTGCGAAAGTTTCTCTTAAAAAAATATACAGTGATTTATCTAATTGCACACTACTAATGATTTTCTATTAGTGCAATTAGATAAATTGAAAAATTGCTAGTAAAACTTTAGAAGGGCACTTAAGAATGTAGCTCGATGAAGTGATTGAGAAATCATGATGTTTCAAGTTTAAAATTTAGTGGAGACAAAAAAAAACACTAGGTGATTCTTTCCATCCGTCCTAATCTAGTGGATAGGGTTACTTCATACCTGCGCGAAAACTGACCCGAACGCAACAATCATTGGAAATAAAAATTAGAATGAGTTTTGTTTTCTCTTTGATAAAACGTGTGCTTTAATTTCTTGCCTTTGCGAATACAAGCAATCAATGGCTTGTCATTATTATCTATTGGCCATCAAGACAAGATAACTTTATAATTATGTATGACTAAAATTTGGACGCGTTGAATGGAGTTTGTTGGTTGATATGATGTACTCTTCCATTTCCTACGTACTAATTATTAGTCCTACATAAAAGTTAACTAGAAAACTACGTACACTACAAAACTATAATTGTAACATCAAGTGAATAGTCTAATGAAAAACTAGTTTATTATTATTTTGGGATAACTAATGATACTAAAACATTGGGACAAATAAATGTAGTAAATTATTAATGTTTATTTGGACGGACAGCTTCCTTTTATTATATATATATATAAAAGTTGGGAATAAGAATATCATAATCATAAAATGAAAAGATTAAAGAACGTGATGGCATTTATAAAATATTGTTTGTGATTTGATATATATGACACAATGAAAACTTTCCACCAATAATCCATGAGCTGGTGTTTAATTGTGTTTTTGCTTTAAGTAACGATTAATATGTTACGTGTACGTATATGTTAGGGGTGTATATTGTATGGTTCAGTTTAATTTTTTCATTTAGTGATTTGATTTATTGATTAATGATTTTTATATATGCTATATCATGACCAAACTCATAAGATATCGATAATTTGATTTGACTTAATGATTATCTAATCCATTAACTTTAAATCTAAATCAACTTCAAGAAAGAATCATTCAATTGAAAATCTCCGAAGAGGCGAAGAGCTCTGATCTCCATCTCTGTCTTATCTGCAGGATTTAGAGTTACCAAATTCTAAATCCCTCGGTGACTTCATGTAGTCAAGGGTAATATTGTATACTTTTTTTTTAGAAATTAATTGTTTAACCGATATTAAAAAAAATAGACAATTCATTATTTATAATATTCTAAATCACTCTCAAACCTTTAATTTAATAATCCGATATCAATTATTCAATAAGATTTTATCAATTTAAATTATCAGTTACGATTTAATTTTAAACACTCCCCAAAATTATGATAGTCGAATGGAAGTTTTGTTTGGTTCATTTGTGTCATGTATGTGTGTGTATATGAAGTACATGGAGTATTGTTTGCAATAATAAAATCAAGAATAAAAGAGACAATTATTACAAAGACAATAAAAGGCAAGATGTGACATATATATATATTACTGATTAAGACTATATAGTTTGCTGTTATTTTAACCCACCTAACGTACCAAAGAAAGAAAAAAAAAACATGAAGCTTTGACTAATACCTACTTCTTTCTGCAGAAATATGAATGAGTTCAGACTTGATTAAGGATCTTGACCAACCAAATGAGAATGAGAAGTTGCTAATATAAATATTTTTTCTATATTATTAACATATTAATCTATTATAACAATTTAGTTATCGGAGTAGGGCCTAAAATACCCCTTAAGTATTTGAATTAATATAAAATTATCCTTCATCCACCTTTCGGCCTTAAAATACCTCTGTCGTCCATCTTTTGGCTCAAAAATACCCTTGATGTTAATCCTTTGACTCATATTTGCCCTTAATTTTAATAGCTTCCTTAAAGTAAAATTATTAAATATTTATTTATTAAGTTGCTCAATGTGATTGGTCTAAATTTAAACTCTTCCAAATAAATAATAAAAAACACATTTTTAAAATTTTGTTTTTTTATAAAACCACATATGATTCATATTTTTACCTAATACACTTGAAAATAATATTGAAATTTTTCATGATATCTTTCAATTGGTCTATTTTTAATCAACCCCCAACTTATTATAACGGAACCCAAGTCATAAATGAGGATTCAACTAAAATTCATACTCACCCCGACAGATTGTCCATCTAAAAAAAAATTATTATTTTATTAATATAAAATTTTCTATCAATTATCCAAATGTCTTGTTCATTTTCTCTTTTATTCTCTTTTTTAAATCTCTTATTCTTAATTAAGATATCCGGGATTCAAACTTGAATCGAACTCACATGTTTATATATTCTTTTAATTTGTATTATTTCTATGGTGGGATGAGGCTGGGGATATGAGAAATAATTATTTTTATTCTTTTATTTTGAATTTTGGGTACACACAAAAGAAAAATGTGATATTCGTACATATTTGCTTAATCAAGTCATCTTTTATTGAACTAATTATTTCTATATGAATGCATCGTTATTTTCCTCCTTTTTTCTCTCTTGTTTGTCATAAATTGAAAAAAATAAATTAAAATGGTGGAAAAGATCCAAATAGAAAAAAAAAATGAAAGAGATAAGAAGTGGGGGGGGGGGTGGTAGAGAGTAGATGCCTAACCTCTTTTTTAATTTTAATTTATTATGAAATTCAAAATAAAGTCAATCATGTGAGTTTATATATAAAGTAATTTCAAATTATTTTAACGGACAAGGGCCTAAAATGCCCTTAAACAATGAGATTTGGTACAATATTCCCCTCCATCCACCTTATGAGTATGATCCGTTAGACAACAAGGGTATTTTTGAGCCAAAAGGTGAACGGCAGGGATATTTTAAGGCCGAAAGGTGAATGGAGGGTAATTTTGTACCAATTCAAATACTTGATGATATTTTAGGCCCTTCTCCATTTAGTTATTATATTTATCAAATTATCAATTAATATCCCATATTTATAATAATAGAGTTATATTTTTAAATTATATGAATACTTTTACATCGTCAATATGTAGAAGTTGTTCGACTGTAGGATGAATCGGGAGTTGAAGCTATGAATAATGATATTCCTTTCGCCCATTTTTACGTGTTCATTATTAACTTGATACGTCCTTAAGAAATAATAAATAGAATTATGATTATTTACTATACATAATCTTTTCAATTTACTCTCTTGATTTTAAAATTGAACAAATAAAAATGATATATATTACTCTCTCTGTCCTTAATTACTTGTCCATTTTTCCTTTTTTACTTGCACCTAATTACTTGTCCATTTTGACGAATCAAGAAAGGACAAAAAAAATTTACCGATTATACTGTCAATTAATTATTTTGAAAAAGATAGAACTTCTTGAAAATTTTAAGTTTTTAATTCATCCACTTCATAATTAATCGGCGTAAAATGTTAAATTTATTATGTCAATTATTATTTTCTTATTAGGTGTGTCAATTTAAAAGTGGACAAGTAATTAAGGACAGAGAGTATTAGCATTACCCTAATGAATAAATCGACAAATAAATATGGACAGATGGGATATATAATTAATGGTTATTAATACGAGGGAAGGCAGCTTCTTAATTGATCCAACTATCATCTAGACATCTACCAACACCCCTAATTAAATTAAACGAGATGAGAAGAGGGACAAAATTATTTTAATTAGTACGTACTACTTTTTTTGGTTGAAAGAGAATAAAAGGAGCTAGTTAGGATGGTTTAATTTAGGGTTTTTATCATATCATAGTTTTATATAGAGGTACATACTTTTAGATATATACTAATTCCTTCTGTCACTTTTACGTGTACTATTTCAAAAATAAATTTTTATTTTTAATTTATCAAAAAAAATATTTTTATGTTTTACTCATAGTATTAATTATTTATTTTCAAATTATTTTTAAGACATAATACTAAATAGTTCATCTGTTTTTACTTGTGCATTTTTAAAAAAAAATCATTTTTACTTGTCATTTTTCACGTATCAAGAAAAGACCTTTTTTTTCCTTTCATGTTTTACCCTTAACATTATTTACTTATTGTTAAATTATTTTTAAGACCTAATACTAAACATCAATTAATAGGGGTACTAATAGGTAAAATAATCATGTCAATAATTATTTTCTTAATAAATATGTCAAGTTTAAATATAATAAATAAAAGTGAACGGAGATAATATCCATTAATTATAAATATTATGATAAAATTGTCAGATTAATCATTATTTTTCTTCACAAGTGTCGCTCTAGCTTATCTCAAATAGGGAAATTAGGACTAGAATTTTGCATATAAACTTTAGCCTATACTTTTTCATTATTTAGTGATATATAATTCAAATTAATTCATATTCACGTGGAGTAAGGATTATTTAAGGGAGAAAAGTATGCTCCTTATTAAAAATTTCTCAAATTCTCGAAATTCAAATTAGAGTTTTTAGTGGTCGTCTAGTCATGAACATAAAATTAATATATTATTTGAAAATTTTAAAATTGGAGTTGGAGTAAGCTGTGTTTGATCATACTTTATGCAATAAATATTTAGAATTTGAATGCATCTTTTTAAAATAAAAAAAGAATAAAATATAATTTAAATACATCATTTCATGTTCTCATTTTTTCATGGATTCAAAAAAAAGTTGAATACATCCGCACAACCTTTTAAATTTGTCATTAAATTTTATCGTCTAGATATTTTGAATTATAACTTATTCCAATTAAACACTTAAATATACGTGATAAAGTATCACTACTAAGATACTTCTTGATCATATTTTTAAAAAGCTTGTGTGTCCATAAGCATACTTATTAAGTAAATAAATTAATTACATAAAATATATCTCATATAATCATTCACATCAGCATTATTTCGAATGTGCATAAGGTTTTACAGCTTATTGATGTAAATGAATATAATTAAGAAAAGTGACATGTTCTAAAATTTTAACTGATTAATTTATTTATGTAATGAACATTTGAGAACACGCACAAATGTTTTTTCAAAATTTGACTCGGAAGTGTTTGATATGAACATATTATTGTCCATTTGGATGCTCAATTCGAATATGTCGTAGTTTAAATGTTTAAATAAAATTTACTGATAAATTTAAGAGATTATAAAGATATTCTATCACTGACCATTATAAAGCAAAAATAAATATACGGGCTTTTAAACTGTTAAAGAATGTATATGATTGGAGAGTTGGTTGTCAAAGATATTGCATACCTCTTTATAATTTGAATAAAAGAAAATGTACTCTTTCATATGCAAAATTAGAACTTCAATTTTTTTTTTTAAAAGATATATTGAGATGAGATAATGTTTACATCATTGAAGTGAATATGAAGAAATCAAAAATTAATAATCATGTTTCAAGAAATTTGATAAAGAAGTGCTTTCATGGAATTAGAAACAAGTTGCCAAGTTAGCAACTTCTTACCAGAAATAAATAAATAAAAATAAAAATAGAGACTTAAAATGTGTTTTGTGCTGAAAATTAAGTGAGAATGACATGTGTGGATATTTTCTGGAAGACAATTAAGGTGATAGGGAATTGACACATACCAAACATATATACATCATGTCCCAATTCTTCACTAAAAATTAATGTCCCAATTTGAATGGCTACAATCTCATCAATTCTCCAAATTCAAAACTTTATAATTTATAAGTTGGTCAGGTTTAGTAAACGGTCTCTATCAAGAATTTTTTCATATTCAAGGCTTGAATCTGAGACCTTTGAATAAGGAAAGCACAGTTCTATTTGCTGCACCACATCCTTTAATGGTATGTTTGAGTAATTTGTTCTCAAAGGAATTGATATATTTATATATTTGGAAATCATTAATTTTAACCATCATTAGAAACAAAGATTTTTTTTCCACCATAGATTAGTGAAAAATTGTGTTATAGAATATGATTTTCTTATTCATTTTCTACCTAACCAGTTTGCTGGTAAAATACATGATGAAAAATAAATTCTCACTAAAATAGTGGGAAACTTACTAGTTTTTAGTTTTTACATATGAAACAATTAATAATTTTAATTTTTACTTCAATTCAATCAAAATATGTATGAAAATAACCACTAGACATTTTTCGATGGAAAAATAGTATATTTCATTTTAATAATGAACCTTTATCATTTTGTCTTTTATAAAATGTTCTTATAGGTACATAAAATATTATGGAGGTTTAAAATAATAAATTTTAAAAGTCACAGAGGCTATAGCCTAGCTAATCAAAAGTATACTATAACATGCTTAAAAACACAAGTTTAAATTTTTAATTTTATATATATATATATATATATATATATATATATATTT
>NW_006239121.1:1126595-1132570 GCF_000226075.1 Solanum tuberosum
TATATATTATGTTGAATTAAATTAAATCAGATAAATTATAATAATAGGGAATATTTGTCAATTTTTGAGGAATTTACCAACTCGAACGAGTTGACATCAGAATTTGGTTCATTTAAATTTTGAAAAAATATTTTTCACAAAATAAGTTTGAAAAACTTTTGTGCATTTTAATTGTTTTTTCGAGAAAATATTTTTGAGATTATTGGTGTTAGTTTTTGGAAAACATTTTCATCTAATTATTTTTTGTTTCCGAAAATTATTTTCGTCTGATTTCTGAACTATATTTGTGGTAAACAATAAACGGTCAAAGATTTATGTAATTAATATCATATTTTTTCCTTTTTTTTCTTAACTAACTTGATTAAAATTGTTTAGACCATATGAATCAAATATATATATGTTGAGCTAAAGTGTAAAGGGCAAAAGTTAGTTACAAGTTTGTTAATAAATAGTTACAGAAGTTAGTTATGATTAACTGTGATTAGGTAACTTAACTAGTCTAGTTAGTTAGTTGATTCACACCTTTATATAGTGATGTATATGTATCATTGTAAACTACTGCAATTATGATGAACTGAATGAAACTTCACCTTTCCTCTCTTCTTCTTAGCTTACTGTTTTTCTCATTCATTCACCATTGTTGGTGCTTAACATGGTATCAAAGCTCTAAGGTGTTCCAGTTGATCGCGTTAGCTTTCAGTGCAATAGAAGACTCAAGATACTGTATTGTCCTAGAAGCTAGTGAAGATCACAATTGTAGTTGCAGTATATCATGCCGACTGATTCTTCAACCAGTGGTGCAGTTCAAGGAGGAACTACAATGGTGGATTCTCATCATCCTCTCTTCCTGCAATCGTGTGATACTCCAGGTAGTTCTCTGGTCTCTATTCAACTGTCTAGATCTGAGAATTATTCATTATGGAGTAGATCTATGAAGATAGGTCTTCTAGGTAAGGGGAAAATAGGATTTATTGATGGAAAATGTAGTAAGGATAAATTCAATGCATCTCTACATGATCTATGGGAAAAATGTAATGCCATACTGCTATCATGGATAATGATCTCTGTGAGTAGGGAATTATTGAGTGGAATAGTCTATGCTAGCAGTGCTCAACAAGTATGGACTGATTTAAGAGAGAGATTTGACAAAGTTGATGGCTCTAGAATCTTCTATCTGCATAAGGAGATTGTCACACTGCAACAAGGACTTATGTCTGTTTCTAGCTATTTTTCTAGACTCAAGGAGTTGTGGATGGAATATGACTCATTGATGCCGTGTCCTGGTTGTGCTTGTGAGAGTTCTAAGACCTATGTAGAGCACTTTGAGTACCAGAGACAAATGCAATTTCTCTTAGGACTAAATGAATCTTATAATCAGTCTAGAAGTCAAATTATGATGCTTGATCCAGCACCAGGCGTAAACAAAGCTTATTCTCTTGTAATGGCTGAAGAAAGTCAGAGAATCCTTGGTAAATCTAATACAGCAGGAAGTGATCACTCTGTTTCTGCTAATGTTGGTGGGATGAATGAGGCTATGGCCTTTTTTAGTAATGGTAAATGACACATACCAAGATCATGATCTACTTCACAGTCATGGTCTAATCCTCCTACTGGAGCTGGGTTTAGATCTAATCAGAAACAATTTAACAACAATAACACTCTTTACTGTGATTACTGTAACTGAAAGGGTCACATTAGAGCTACTTGTTACAAATTGCATGGATATCCTGCTGATTGGAAAGGTAAAAGGAGAAACAATGCTAGTTCTATTTCAGCTAATCTTGCGGGATTCAACAATGCTCCTGGACTGCTTATGCATCATCAAAATGCCTCAACATGGAATAGTCAAGGAGCAACTAATGATTCTAGTTCCTCTAAGATTCCAACTACTGGATCTTCTGGTGTATCCTCTCATCAACAGCAGCAATTTCACCCTCATTTCTCTCCACAGCAGTACATGCAGCTCTTGCAACTGATAGAGCCAGATAATGCAAAGAGTAACTGTGATACTACTACTACTACTGCTCATGCATCAAGTATGATGATTTGTCCTTCTCTCATTCCTGATGCTGACAAATGGATCATTGATACAGGAGCATCCAAACACATGGTACACAATTTAAGTATGTTAACACAATATCGTTCCTTAGATAAAGATCTTTGTAACAAAGTACATCTACCTACTGGTAACCTTGCATATGTCAGTCACATTGGGTCTTCTCGAGTGTTAGGAGGAGCTGAGATCTCAAATGTGCTACACATCCCTGATCATTGTGTTTTTCAAGACCTCTCAAGTGGGAATGTGAGAGGGACTGGCACACTGGAGAATGATCTGTACGTGATTCATGTTGATACTCAGTCTTGGAACTCAACTGAAGTCTCAGCAGGATCAAGCTACTACTGCTAATGTGGTTTCTTCTACTAGTCCTAACAACTTGGTTTTATGGCATCAAAGGCTGGGTCATGTACCTGTTAGTGTACTGAGAACACTTAGTTGTTGCAAACATATGTCTTCTTCCTTTACTGATATATGTACTGTATGTCCCTTGGATAAGCAAACCAGATGCCCTTTCCCCTTAAGTACTACCTCTACATCAACTTGTTTTCATACATTACATACTGATGTATGAGGTCCCTATAGAGTTCCTACTCATGACAATAAAAGATATTTCCTTACCTTGGTTGATGATTACTCTAGATATACTTGGTTGTTCCTGTTGAACTCTAAATCTGAGGTTATCGTCACTTTACAGAACTTCTTTACAATGATTAACAATTTTTTATCCAACACCATCAAAGTGTTACGATCTGATAATGGTTGTGAGTTTTTTAACTCCCAAGTTTCTGATTTACTTAAGACATTGGGTGTATTGCATCAGAGTTCTTGCACTTATACCCCACAACAGAAAGGGGTTGTAGAGAGAAAACATCGACATGTTCTTGAGATGGCCTTGAGATTTCAGTCTCACCTTTCTCTCAGATTCTGGGGAGAATGTGTTCTCACAAGTGTGTACTTAATAAACAGGATACCCTACACAGTTCTTAAGGGTAAAACTCCTTATGAGCTGTTGTATCAAACTCTTCCTTCTCTTGATCATCTTAGAGTGTTCGGTTGTCTTGCATTTGCTTCTGAGGTAAAGAAGACTGACAAATTTGCCTCAAGAGCTGTTCCAGCTGTGTTTCTTGGTTATTCTAGTCTTCAAAAGGGCTACAAACTAAATAGTTTACATACCCAAACTTTCTTTGTCAGCAGAGATGTTGTATTTAAAAATCCTTCTTTCCTTTTCAGCATATGCGTCCTTCCAGTTCTCCTATTTCCCTGTGCTCCAATTTACAGGAGACACTTCCACAGACTTACCTTGTGCAAATTTGCCTTTGTGTGATCAGGCTCTACCTGAGCCTTCTGACTTTTCTTTGAATCCTCAGTCCAGTTCTCATGTGCCACTTCCTCCACTTCTCATTCCTCCACATCCGTCTGTTGGTCTTCAAAAATCCTCTCTACCAACTAAACCTCTATATGGATGACTGATTTTATCACTTCTAAGTCTAGGTCTGCTTGCTTATACCATGTCTCCAATCATGTGTCCTATGATCTTCTCTCTGCTTCATATGATGCTGCACTTGCTGCTTACTCCTCTGTCTATGAGCCTACATCCTTTATTGAGGCTTTTTCCCATCCTCAATGGGTTGATGCCATGAAGGCTGAAATCAGTGCTTTAGAGGCCAACAACACATAGAGCATTGTTAACCTTCCTCATGGCAATCATCTTATTGGTTGTAAATGGGTGTTTAAGGTCAAATATTTGGCCTCAGGAGCTATTGAGAGGTACAAGGCTCGATTAGTAGCCAAGGGGTTCAGTCAGAAGGAGGGGATAGACTATACTGAAACTTTTTCGCCTATTGCTAAAATGGTCACAGTTAGATCAGTTTTGGTTGTCGCTGCTGCTAAGCATTGGCTTATTTTTTAGATGGATGTTCATAATGCTTTCTTACAGGGTGATCTTCTTGAGGATGTCTACATGGTGGTTCCACCTGGTTTTAGTAAGTCTGAGGAGTCTACTAAAGTTTGTAAGCTTCACAAATAACTGTATGGTCTCAAGCAGGCCCCTCGACAGTGGAATATGAAGTTAACTGCAACATTACTTCAGCTTAGGTTTGTTCAGAGTCACTATGACTACTCTCTATTCACTAGGCAGACTGGTCCTGACCTGGTTGTGGTCCTCGTGTATGTGGATGATCTTCTTGTTACTGGGAGCTGTGCTTCCTTGATTGTTCAAACCAGGAATGATCTTCAGCTCAAGTTCCACATGAAGGATCTTGGGGAGTTGACATTTTTTCTTGGCATTGAATTTGCTAGGTCCAAGGAGGGGTATGTTATGAACCAGCGCAAATATGCCTTGGAACTTATTTCTGAGATGGGATTAAGTGGTGCAAAACCAGTTCACACTCCACTAGATCCTAATGTAAGGCTGACTTCCATTGAATATGATTCACATGTGCAAAGTGCTTCATGAATCATACAGGCAGACAAGCCTTTGAAAGATATTGGGAGATATCAAAGGTTAGTAGGGAGATTATTATATCTCACTATGACTAGGATAGACATATCATTTGTTGTTCAAGTTTTGAGTCAATATATGCATGCTCCAAAAGAGTCTCACATGGAAACAACTCTCAAGGTAGTCAGATCTATTAAAACAGCTCCGGTGTTAGGCTTGTTTATGCCTTCACAAAGCTCAGAATTACTAACTACCTACTGTGACTCAGATTGGGGTACTTGTGTGCAATCAAGGAAATCTGTCAAAGGCTATCTTGTAAAATTTGGTGATGCTATTATCTCTTGGAAATCGAAGAAACAAGAGATTGTTGCTAGGAGTTCTGCTGAAGCTGAGTTCAGGAGCATGGCATCAGCAGTAGCTGAAATCACATGGCTCATTGGGCTATACAAGGAGTTAGGAGTCAGCATTAAACAACCAGTAGATCTGTTCTGTGACAGCAAAGCTGCAATTCAAATTGCATCTAATCCCATTTTTCATGAAAGAACCAAGCATTTTGATATTGATTGCTACTTTGTTAGAGAAAAGATATTACAACATATGATCAAGACCAACATGTATCAACAAGGGATCAACTAGCAGACTTACTTACTAAAGGACTTTGGAAAGCTCCACAATATCTACACTTAATGTCCAAGCTGGGATTGAAAGACATCTTTCAGCCATCAGCTTGAGGAGGGATGTTGAGCTAAAGTGTAAAGGGCAAAAGTTAGTTACAAGTTTGTTAATAAATAGTTACAGAAGTTAGTTATGATTAACTGTGATTAGGTAACTTAACTAGTCTAGTTAGTTAGTTGATTCACACCTTTATATAGTGATGTATAGGTATCATTGTAAACTACTGCAGTTATGATGAACTGAATGAAACTTCACCTTTCCTCTCTTCTTCTTAGCTTACTGTTTTTCTCATTCATTCACCATTGTTGGTGCTTAACAATATATATATATATGTTGGGATTTTGGTCAAGCATATAATTTTTTTAGTTAAGAAATAGTAATATTTTTTTCAATATATAGCAGGAGTCAACAACTGATTGCCAATAGTTATGGTTAATCAATGTTGACTCACCAGCATAAGGAACTTAATTAACATGTTATAAAAGGCTATTTATCTAATTGAATAGTTTATTGATTAAGATATTATTTTCTAGTTTTTTAAAGCAATTTTATGGATTCGGGGACCTTTTATTTATCAAGTAAATGAAATAATCCAACAAAAATCGATCCAAAAGTGACCGGTCTAATAAGAAAAAACGGGGAAAGGGATATTTACATCAATATTAGATGATTGATTATTAATTATGTCCATGGAACATTTGATTAGGTTAATGCAATATTTCTATTCGAATTCTTATGTCTATGCTCACTATAATAACAATTATTTTTTAGCAGCAATGAATAAATAAATAAATAAATATA
>NW_006239121.1:1135398-1138358 GCF_000226075.1 Solanum tuberosum
TATATATATATATATATATAGAGAGAGAGAGAGAGAGAGAGAGAAAGTGCTAAAGCCCTTAACTGTGTATTAATTAGGCAATTGTTGTTATAAACTTTAAGGACATTTACAATGAGGGCTAATTATTGCTAAAAATACATATTTAGTAACAATTAAACTATTATAATTAATTAATTGTCACTAAAGTGTGCAATAACTTTATTATGTTTATCATGGAAAATTTAAGGTTAAGGAGTTATCTTAATAAACTATATATCTTGGGAAGTTGAAGATGAAATCAGACTGATGAGGCAAATAATAAAAACTCAGTATATTATAGTGTAACTTTATTATAGAAAAGCTAATAACACTGCTGATAGTTTAGCAAACTTTAAGGCTGAAATGTACAATTATCCAATTCTAAGCTAGAGTTTGGTCATAGATTTCTCCATATTTTTGACAAATATTATTTGGGTAAATTTCAAAAGAATACACACAACTTAAAGCCAGAGGTGCAGGGCAGAGCTAGGGTACCGGAAGAGGGTTTATTTTGAACCTTTTTTTTGAAAGGTTAAATCATATATACACAATTAAATTTTATTTTTATGTATATAACAGAGGTTGAACTTTATTGACTATTTCATGTATTGTTTTTTGGATAATGTTAAAAATGACCAGAAAATTTGGCCAGAAATTTAAAAATGGAAAATTCACCCCACATATCTATTTAAGGTTTAATATTACAGCCTTTAGATGTACTTTTTTTATATTACTACTTATAACAGTTTAATTACAAGTATTAACATATTAGTTTTAATCTATAATTTAATTTATTTGATTTAATTAATTAGTTATTATTTTTATAATTACCTTACAATTAATAAGTAAGAGAAATAAGATAATCAATTGTCATTATCTCTTACACCATTTTAGGGATAACATTAATAGAGAATTAATTGTCATTATCTCTTACACCATTTTAGGGATAACATTAATAGAGAATTAATTGTCATTATCTCTTACACCATTTTAGGGATAACATTAATAGAGAATTAATTGTCATTATCTCTTACACCATTTTAGGGATAACATTAATAGAGAATTAATTGTCATTATCTCTTACACCATTTTAGGGATAACATTAATAGAGAATTAATTGTCATTATCTCTTACACCATTTTAGAGATTTTTTTCCAGCTTTCACACCCCCACCCCCACGTTCCTTTTTTACATAGAACTAATTTTTCCTCTCTCACCATCTTCAACGTTCGTCTTCTTCATTAAAAAAGAAAATCAGCAGAACTCACGATTGAGCCTCATGGACGTGGAAGGAAAAAAATAAGATAACATACTTTTCTTTCTGTATGATTTTTTTGTTATGTTTGATAATTGGAAGAAGCGAATGCTTACTTGTGCCCCACTAGAAGTTGATTTGTATTTGTTTTAAAATTAGCACATGTTTTAAAAATTATATGTGCAGGAAAGAATGTCAGATATGAATTCTGATTTTTTCTTTCTATTCTTTTGTTCTCTCTATCAACTCTTTTGTTGTCGGTAGCAGGCAGCTCGAGAAGAGGCGTTGGCCAAGGTTTCTGCTCTTGAACTAGAGATAAGTGTTGCAATGCCAACAAATAATGAAATTCCGGTAAAAGATGCTTCTTCTCAGTCGAAGATTAGTCAAGCAAAGAAAACAGTTAGTCATGCAAATCAAAAGGGAAAAAAGAGGAAGGTGAAATTGTAGAAGTGACTCATTCTGTTTCGGATTCGGATTCAGATTTCGTAAGTGAGATTAAAAACAAAAAAACAAAAAAAGCAACAAATGTCGAAATTGGTCAGTCTTCAAAACCAATCAACAAGAAGAACAACAAGGAAGGAGGACTCAGAAATCCCAATTTCAAAAAAAGGCAAAAAAGTGATTAGGATAAGTATTTTATTTAATTTATTTTTGAATTATTCAATTTAGTATTTTTTGTGTTAAAAATATTGTATTATGATTATTATTGTTACGAAACTTATATTGATGTGAAAACTGTACGAAATTTGAATAATATTTGTATGAATATGACATTAATATATGATATATGAATATTGTATGAAATGTGATGGAATGTTGGTATTCAACTGGTATGAAGTGTTATTTGATATTGGTATGAAATTATTTTGATATCTGTAGCCCAATTAGTTGATTTTAGTGTCGTTTGTTAAATGCCACAGTGCACATGAAATCTAGTATGATGTTTGAATAATATTGGTGTGAATTTTTTTTCAAATATGGTATACTGTTTTATTAAAATTTATGTACATGAATATGGAATGAAACATGAATAATATTGGTCTGAACTGAATTTTATATATAGTGTATGAATGTTGATATGAAATTGATTTAATTTTTGTATAAATTATGTGAAATAATTAATTTATAACTACTTATAAAATGAAGTTGGTATTGGAATGAAACATGAATATTGTTGGTAGGCTGGTAAATTCATTTGAGATCTCAATTACATGGTTTTTTCAATTTTTCCAATGGGATATCAGTTCGATACCAAATGTATACAAATTAGATGCAACATTAACTAGTTTTAGGTTGGCTATTTCAGTTGAAATCTCAATTACAAGTTTTTTTACCAAGTGTACACCAATTGGGTACAAATTAACTAGTTTTAGGTTGACTAATTTAGTTGAAATCTCAATTACATGTTTTATTCAATTTTTCCAATGAGATATCAGTTCGATACCAAGTGTACACCAATTGGGTACAAATTAACTAGTTTTAGGTTGACTAATTTAGTTGAAATCTCAATTACATGTTTTATTCAATTTTTCCAATTGGATATCAATTAGATATCAAATGTATACCAATTGGGTATAAAATTAACTAGTTTTAGGTTGTCTAATTCGATTGAAATCTCAATTACATGCCTTTTTTTCAATTTTTTCAATGGGATATCAATTCGATACCAAATGTATACAAATTAGAT
>NW_006239121.1:1138673-1172864 GCF_000226075.1 Solanum tuberosum
CATGTAATGCACGTAACCTTAGACCTCTTGCATTTCATATCAGCAAATCATTTCCAACGTTCATGTTGTGGTCTCCCTACAATTCTTTTTGAACCAGACGACAATAATTTATGCTCGAACAATTTTTGAATTGCATATTTTTCTGTTCCATCACAAATTATTGTGTTAGTATTATAGGATACAAAAGTACAAAAAACTTTTACAAAACTATATATAATATGATAATACGCACTGAAACAATATTTTTTTTGTATCAATTTATGCTCCGACACTTTTTGAATTGCATATTTTCATGTTCCAATCATAAATTGATTATAATAACAACAAAATTATACACACTCGTCATTATTTTTTTCATACAAATATCATTCAGATAGTACACTACAAAACAAATTTCATACAAAAAATAATATTTCACATTTCATACTCACTTAATACACATTTCATACAACAATCATCATTCATACCAATTTTTATACATTTCTCATACCAAATAATTCATTACTCTCACACAAATTTATACACAAATGACAAAACATATATAATCAATAAAATTTCAAATTTCATACCATATTAAAACACTTTTCATACATTTCTTCAAAAATTTAAATAACTTTTTTACACATTAGTGAACACACTTTCATACCAATTTCATTACATTTATACTACCAAATTCATTCAACATTTTACATTTAATTTATATTTTCGAAAAAAGAAAACGGTAATCAAAATTACAATTTTACTATACCTACTTAATCTACAACGATAAAACTATTTATATTTTATACATTTATACTCAAATATTTCATATATTGCGCCTATTTCTCACGAAATCATGGTTTTGACAGTATACAAATTAATCAAACAACAAAAAAAAAGAAACTTACCAAAACGTATTATGAACAAAATTAACAAAAACATATTATGAAACAAAAACGAATTTTGACCAATCACTAAACAACAATAAATACTAACCTGAAGGATCTCATCTTCCAATCTTCCACCATATTTAATTAATATTGATACGTAGTTGTCCATCACAACAAAATCAAGATTTTTCAAAGAAAAAAAAACTTCAATTCCTCAACTGTGAGAAGATTTTTGGCAGAAAATTGAAGAGAGAGAAACATTGAACAAAAAAAAAAGGATAAAATCAGAATTTTTTATTAAGTTTAACTAATTTGAGTGAATTAAGGAAACTAAATATTCTTAATAAGTTTGAATTCCTTAATTCGTGCTAATTAATTATTATCTACACTCAATTCAAATTAAATTAACATCCCTATTTCTGTTTTTTACCTTTTTGCCTTCAAAAATGTTTGTTTTTTGTTTTTTTTATCTTTTATTTTTTAAAACAAATGTTTTCAATTATTAAAAGCAACTTCTTTTTTTAATAAATTGTTAGAACCTGAAATTTTTAATGTTACAATTTGAAAGTTTAAATCTACTGCTATAACTTGAAAATATTAATATAATATATGTCATAAATGAAATTTACACAAAAAAATTCTATAAATTTTTTTATATTTTAAAATGAACTGATCTTTTTCTAATTTTTAATTAAAAGGTATTAAAGTTAAAAGGATAAAAATGTTTTAAAATGTAAAATAACATAGGTAAAATACCATTCTGGCCAAAAGAATTTTTCCTATTATTTTTTTAATATATATTTGAATCTCTTTAGTGAAAATTTTGAAAATAGGAAATAGTGCAATTTTAGCTTATGAAAGACATGATCTTAATTCTTAAATAGAAGCCTATGGTTGGACATAAATTAGGGCAAAGAGCTAATAGACAGTCGTAGTACTTTCTTGATTTTCGATTTCTGTTACTATCTATTGCTTCTTCTACTTTGATTATAGTATTATTTTATTGTAGTTACTACTTTTTATCATAATGTTGTCTTGCTATTTTTAGTACTTTATTGTGGCTTCCTTATTTTTGTATTTCTTTCCCGAGTTGTTTTTCTATGCTTCTTCTTGAGCCGAGGATCTATCGAAACAACGTTACTACCATTCAAATCAGGAGTAAGCTATGCGTACACACTACCCTCTTCAAACTCAATTACTATAAAATTATATTAAATATATTATTATTGTTTGTAACCTAAAAAATGGTGACAATATTGTCAAATTTTTTCGACCTCTCACCGTAGAGGGATAGGAGTGTTCGTGGTTCGATTTGGATTGGATTTTGATCAAAATCAAACCAATTTAGTTGATTTTGTAACCTAATAAATCATGACAATATTAACTTTTTTGACTTAAAATTTTGAAGCCTAAAGTAATTTTATTTTTTTTGCTAATGTCTCTCGTTATACCTCATGATCTTAAATTCTCAATGTAGCATGCCAATGATCGATTAATTTATATATTTACATCAAAATAAATGAAATTGCAGATAATTTTGCTCAGTGTGAAACAATAGTGAGAATTCAAGATGATTTTCTATATTTATTGTTATTATTTAGCATTTGTATATTATCTGTTGTTATCCTTCATTATTCATTAGAGATTTCGATTCAGTTGAATATAAAAATTTTTTTGTTTGAAAATGTATGGCAAAGGAAACAGAATCACTATGAGAGGTAATTAAGGGGAAAAGAGAGCGTAAAATACGCGTTGAAGAAATGTGATTTAGCTGAAGCAATCAATAAGGGGCCCACAGTCCAACCTGGATGTGGAGCCCACTCAAAAGTGTATCACTTTACGTTTGTTTCTTTTCGTAATAACACAAATCCCAACTTTTCCCTTTTCCTTAATTTTTTAAAAAAAAAACACTTCATGCCCGTGTAACAATCTATTTGAATGGATTTATAATTTTTTATTTATAAATTAAAATCTCTTAGTTATCAATTAAAATAAAATAACTACATATATTTTTTTAATCAATAATATAGGTCATATTTATAAGAACATAATAACCCCATAATATATTTCATTTCGGTAACGATAAAAAAACTCCAATAAAATGGAAAATAGTTATATTTCTTAGTCTTTTTTTTTTTGTATTGGAATATGAT
This sequence comes from Solanum tuberosum, assembly GCF_000226075.1. Classification (NCBI taxonomy): domain Eukaryota; kingdom Viridiplantae; phylum Streptophyta; class Magnoliopsida; order Solanales; family Solanaceae; genus Solanum; species Solanum tuberosum. The sequence goes on from NW_006239121.1 coordinate 1,141,696, forward strand.
AGATATTCTCTAATTAAAAAAAAAATTAGAAAAAGAACGTGTATAAAAAATATTTATTTTAAAAAGGACATTTTTGACTTATTAAATAATAATACAGACATTTTTTAGTGAATCAAACTATTGACGATTGTAATAGTTTTGTTCAATTTTGCATAATTGAAGAGTATTTTTAATCCTTTTCAATATATTATTTCAGACTTCAATTTTAACATTAAAAATAAAAGAGCTCTTGACCGCTATTTTAACAATTATTTGAAAGATAAAAGGAAATGACTTTCTTCACCTTTTAATTACCTTTATTCAAAATTATACACTAGAACCCGAATCTAACATATTTTGCATACCATTGGTAGCATTTGGGCATCATAGATTTCCAAATATTTTTGGCAAATATGATTTGGGTGAAATTTCATCATGTGTTTGGCCATAATATTTGGGAAATATATTTCACTTTTTTAATAAATATGATTTATATCCATAAGTTTTAAAAACTATCAAAATTAACCATAGGTTTGTATTACATAGCAAGATAGAAATGTCGACATAACAAGATTAATGACATCCAACAAGTCAATTGGATCTTTGTTGCAATAAATAACAAGTAGTGTCCATGACATTGAAGCAATGTGGTAGTTTGGATTGAGTGCAACAAGCATCATTCCATACATCGTGAAATAGACGAATCACATGAATTTATTATCCTAAGCCGATTGCTCTTATTTTCATCAATAACCATATCATCACTTTCATATTCAGTGAATATTTCATCACTGCTTTGGTGTTCACGTAAGAAAATATGTAATATAACACAAACATATACTATAAAGGGTGTTTTTGTAAAAGATAAGAGATTGGTGTAGAATTTAAATTTTTGAAAATTTCCTTATAATGAGATTTGGCCCAAATAGTAGTTTTTTCTAGTATTTGGAAATTTGAGTCATTTGTCAAAAATATTTGCCAAATAATGACAAATTATATGGACAAATACTATTTGCCAATTTTTCTCCCAAATTTTACTTGGAAAATCTATGACCAAACGGGTCCTTATCATGACTTGCTAGGTAAAGGTGTCATTGTAAAATAATGGGACGTATTTGTCTCTTCACCTAACACCTATTGCTAGGCAGAATCCCCACTTTTATTGAGGAAAACTTATTGAAGTCTGAATCTATTTTAAACTCTTTGGAATTATGCTCAAGAAGAAAGAGAAAAAATTGATTGTGAAATACTATAGGAGTAAAACATAATAATATTATAAGAGTGAAGGTGACCTTTAATTTACAATAAAAAATTCATATTGTGAACAATTAATAGACAATAATGACCAACAATATTTAAATTTTAACATTACGCGTACAAGTTACAACTAATTACATAAGAGTTGAAATTTGAAAGTCTCAATAGTACCTTTAAACTCTATATCATAACATTATTTGTAATTATATATATTTTGATTATTATAAATTAAATATTATAGAGAATATATAATATAACATAATATAAAATATTAATGCTAAAAAAATATGTTTTGAATAATTATATCCATCAAGACTCGAATAAATAGAACAAAATATTTTTTAATTTTGTTGAATTTTGAAATTTTATAGTCCTCAACAATTTTATTGACTTGAGCACAATCTTAAGAGCCAAAATTATAAAAAAAAAGTTTCAAAAAGTTAAATTCAGATTTTAATACTACAATATGTACCAAATCAGTAATTTGACCTTATAAGTTCATTTAGATGGTGAACAAATTATACTAAAATTATCTAAATTATAAGGGATAAGGGTCTGAAAAATACCTCAACTTTGGTCGGATTTGCTGTTGCGATACTAAACTTTCATAAGGACCTATTACCTCCCTAGATTATTTAATTCCGTATTTTTTACCCCCTGAACTATTTAATAGTGTATTTTAAAGGTATATATGTGCCCACATGGACACATTACTATTTATAATTTTGCATTATTTTTTATGTCCACGTGGGCAAATATATATATTTAAAATACGGTATTAAATATTCTAGAGAGGTAATAGGTCCTCATGAAAGTTTAGTATCGCAACAGCAAATCCGACCAAAGTTGGGGTATTTTTCATACCCTTATCCCAAATTATAATATGATACTTCTTTCATTTTAATTTATGTAACACATTTTTCTTTTTAATCTATTTCAAAAACAAAATATTATCTTTCTATAATAAAAAAATTTAATTTTGTAATTTTTATTTTATCTTTAATGAAATGCATGTTTATCATTAGTATTTTAACCTAAGATAAAAAATCTAAAGAATTGGTATCCACATTAAGCGATGTTAAATTAATATCAAAATTGTTTTTTTTTTTATTTTCCACCCGATGTTCGGTACCCACATTGGAACCCGACTAAATTCGGATTCGCGCCGTGAAGTCCCACATTAGAGGTAAAACGCTCCCTAACAAAGGCGACTCTGTACTTAAGGGGGTTCGAACGCGAGACCTCTTGGTTAAGGAGGAAGGAGTACTTACCACTCCACCACAATCCTTGTTGGTAATATCAAAATTGTTGATTTGTGGCACAAATAATTCGAAAGTTAATATAATAAAGTGTGAAATAAAATAATTTTATATTTTATTCCAAAATTGTCACTCTCGAACCAAAGGACCCCAAAAATCCTTCAATATTTAATTGATTTTGACCAAAAAGTAAAGGTATTTATGACAAAAAAAGTACCCCAGAAAATCACAAGTTAAAGTTATAAAATACAATTACTACTTAATTTGTTTTAATGAAAAAATATTTATGGAATACATGTCAGATAATAATTGATTTTGACAATAAAGTTATTTGTACGTGTAAAAGACAACTATATCTAAAACTAAAATCAATCATTTAATATTAAACACAGAAATTTCGTTTTGTAGAGTGCATTAGCAAGAAAAAAGAGAGTAATGCATTCATCAATTGTATATTTTTCAGTAACTAATATATGAAAAATCATTGCATTAGTATTATAGGAGGTTTTCATACATGCATTAATAAAGTTAAAAATATAATTATTCCTAAAAAATTTACACATCCTTTTTATTGTATTGTGGTTTTTTTAGGAATTATACAATTTATATTATTTTAGTATACTAAACTAAATACTATATAAGAAATAATCTCAATATAACTATATAAATAACATCAATATTATTATCATCAAATGAATATAGTGCAATAGATGGAGCTGCTCCTTTTTTAATCAGATGTCTCAGGTTCGAATCCTGAATGAAAAAGTTTTTGATAGGAATTAAGGAGCGCTTCTTCAAATAAAATCCTATGCGGCGCGAATTCAAAATGATCGAGCTTTGATTGGAAAACAAAATATAAGTGTGTATACTTTTGTTGTGCCACCTTAAATGGTGGTTACATGTTTTCATCTCAATTATGTCAAAAAGGAAAAATAAGAAATTAAAAAAAGCATAATAGTATCAAATATGAGCCACTCTCAATGTCAAATGATATTGACAGCAAACCATGGAAGGGGTATTTAAGTCGAGTACTGTCGGTTTCTAACCATGGTTAATTTTTAACCATCCACTCTAGTTTATGCGTCGGTACTATACGGAGCACTCGTGAGTTAAAAAAAAAGAAAAAGATCGTCGGTGACCCGGTGAAGTTCTGAATTAACTCGGTGACCGAAAATGACGTCTCTCAAAACACAAATAAAATAAAATAAAAAATGGGACCATGTAATTAATTAATTAATTATATTTTGAAGAAAAAATAAAAAAAGTTATAATAATATAATAGATATATACAAAAACTATATTTTTGGTGAGGGAGAAAGATTGGTATATAAGCAAGTGATCCTAATTCCAATGCTTCTTCAAATCAAAGTGAAGAGAAAGAGAGAGAGAGAGAGAGGTTTAGAGAGAGAAAAAAGAGGGAGTTTTAGAGAGAGAAAGTAAAAGAGAGAGAAGTGCGGCTAATGGGAGATTCGAGCGACTCCGTTTCGGTGGATATGGAAACAATCTCCGTCGCCGGAAAGGTTTATTTTCCGTCACCGACACTCGCATTTTGTAATCATACGCTAATTAATATGGTAGCATATTGTTTAGTTTTTTGGTTTTTAAACGTTTCCTGATTAATTTTCACCTAACTTTGAGTTAATTAAGCAACATTTTGATTTGGCGTGTGGATAGAGCAAATGTTTTTTCACTTTTTTTTTTAATAATTTGTTGTTGCAATTTGGAAGTTATGGTGTTTTACCTTAATGTGGCTTGGATACGTTGTACTGCAATTTCAGTATGATGCTTCTTTACTTAGTAATTTTTGTTGCTATAAAAGTCTCGTTTTATCTGGCTGATTACAGTTAAGGGTTCCATTTTAGCTGCAGGAAATTGCTTTTCGGGAATAAATTTGATTACTGGATTGGTTTTGAGTTGTATTTGGGTGTTTTTATTCATATTATCCAGCATTCAAATGAGCAACATGATTCATTTGATGTGCGCGGAAGACCTGAAGTTCATTTAAAGAAGCAAACCTAGCAAATGGTTCATGCTAACTTGTTCCATTGTAAATGAATTGATGGTCAAACTTCCCTTATTGGATTTCATCATTCTTGATCATTATCGACAATGTTGTTCCAAGCAAAAAATAAATCAGTAAAGCATTTCCCCTAAAATCATGTGAAAAGGGTTGTTCATATAAAGCTAGGTTGTGTGCTTCACTTTGCTTAAATAGCCCTTTAGTGTAGGTGTTAAGGCTTGTGCCTTATCTCCCCGGGGCTGTGTCTACTAGAAAACAAATATTGCTGGTAAACTGGTAGTAAATAGCAGAAAAAACAATACAGATGAGTTTTTAGTTATCAGGAATAAGAAAGTTAAATTTTGTATAAAACAACTAGGTCCAAAAAAACATAAAACTACATCTTTTCATCTAAATAAGAAGTTCAAAATAGTTTTTAACTTTATTGATATAATTTTTACTTCATATATTCTGCTTAGTTATAGTTATACAATTCTTTGTTCAAACAGTTGCTTTTGGGCAGTCATTTTTAGTTGAGTTACGTATATTTTTTTTATATACTTTTTCTTTGTTAAAGCCAAAACTCTAAATCGGCTTTGCACTTTAAGCCCCAACAAACTTTGCACTTATATATGATTTTAACTGTTTTTCATCTTCTAAAGGTTTACGCCATTGGGTATATTGCAAAACAAGGCATTATCGCTAGCTAGTTTATATTGATCATGCTTTATTTGTCCGAATCTCTTTTTTTCCCTGATATATGCAGTTTGTTATAGTAGTTTTTTTTCCTGATACATGCAGTTTGTTATAGTTTATAAGGTTCATGTGTTCTTTTTGTCCTACTTTCTAAGTATGCAAAGTTGACCTAGTTTAGAAGGTTTGTGTGTTTGTTTTCCAATCCTTTTGAAATTTGCGTATCACACGCCAGTTTTAATTAGAAAAGTTGCAAAAAGGGAACCTCCTGTTAACTGTATATCAACTTTACACGGTTTTTTTTTCAGTCTCGGTTAGGCCCAAAACATATTTTCATTTAGAAATTGCTTTGAAAGTTGGAAGTGTAAATTGGACCTATGCGGAAAAAGTGGAATTGCTTTTAGAACTCGGAAGCTTTGTACCTTATAGTTTTACTTGATGATATCTAGGTATATTTTTTCCTTGTCAAACTTATCATGTTTTTGCTAATTTTTCTCCTCAGGAGCACCTTGTAAAAACTGGCCGTGGTTATGTCTCTGTTGCTGTTTTTGGGGACCAGGACAAGCCGGCTCTTATCACCTATCCCGATTTAGCTTTAAATTGTAAGTGAAACCAGTTTATTTTGTCATCTCTTACAGTTCAATTGCTTAAGTCAGTTTATTTTGTCATCTATTACAGTCATGATTGTGTTTGTTCTTTCTAATAAGAAGTATATGCTAAATGAAATCAAATTGATTTGGTCTGTTCCAGGCTTTCTTTTTCTCTGCAAAGCTTAAATAGGTCTGATAGTTGCCCAGTTTTGATGAAAAAAATTGGAATATTTGGATCATGATCTATCTATTGAAATTCCAACATCTCAACTTTGTAGTGTCATCTAGGGTGTTTGATGCTTTTGTGGTTCTTTTACCATCTAATACTAAATTCTCTTTCTGTCTTGTATCTATGTCATTGAACAGATATGTCCTGTTTCCAAGGAGTATTCTATTGTCCAGAAGCATTTTCATTGCTGCTCCATAACTTCTGTATTTACCACATAAGTCCTCCTGGTCATGAGGTTTGTGACTTGAACTCTCATTGATTACAGTAGCACGTGGATTGTTTGGTTAATGCTTCTATTCACAATGTTGCTTACCCTGTATATTCGTCAAGAGTTTTTGCAGTTGGGAGCTGCTGTCATGAGTCTTGATGATCCTGTCTTATCGGTTGATGATTTAGCAGACCAGATTGTGGAGGTGCTTGATTACTTCAGGTATTTATCATGAGCCTTCCTTTTTGGCATCTGCTTTACTGTTATAACCTTATAATACGCTGCCTCTTCAGCATAGGCATTTTGCAACACTGTCAATTCTGCAGTTCTATATCTCATGCTTGTGTTGCACAATCAAGCGGTTGGCAGAACGATTATGCATGACTCTTTACTTCAATATGACATTAAGAGCTGTCGTGTGTTTTGTAGAATCTTCCTTATAGGCTTAGCTTGTTTTAATGAGAAGTTGAAACTGATTTTACCCCTTTATCTTCCCTCTTCAGGCTTGGTAAAGTAATGTGTATGGGTGTAACAGCTGGAGCATATATTCTTACTTTGTTTGCGGTAAGTGTTTGTATTATTTCTGTTTGCTGATTTATTTAAATTTTCCTGATATGGTCATTTGATGACGAGATTTTTATGTTTTTCTCCCTCTAGATAAAATACACACAAAGGGTTATGGGTTTGATACTCGTTTCCCCCTTGTGCAAAGCACCCTCTTGGACAGAATGGTTGTGTAATAAGGTGCATTTTCAATGCTTTCTCCTATAGTTCAAGATATGTGAGGATGAATTTGTAAATTATGATTCTTGCTCCTCTAGATGACCTGAAATTACGGTGTCTTGCATCTTATTGTGCAATATGGCAGGTGATGACAAATCTGCTTTACTTTTGTGGCATGTGTACTTTGGTGAAGGAGTTACTGCTGTTGCGGTACTTTAGCAAGGTTCCTTTCTGCTCTTTTCCACCACTTATATACTTGTTTTTTTTATAATTAGTGGAGAGTTCAACTGGATGTTTAATGATGTGGCAGGAAGTCCGCGGCAGTGTTGAAGTTCCAGAATCGGATGTAGTTCAAGCATGCCGAAGAGTAAGTGTTTAATTTTTTGGAGCCCTGTATTTCCTGTATGATGCTTTCATATGACATTACCCTGTTGACAATGTTTATCATTTGTCTGATTCCACCAAATGTATGATTTTTGTTGCAGTTGCTAGGTGAGAGACAGAGTCCAAATGTATTGCGGTTGCTCGAAGCTATCAATGAGTAAGTCCTTCAGCAAAAAGACATTTCAGGGTATCTCTGCTGTTTACTTCTCTTCTTCTCCTCATTTCTTCTTGTTTGTTGTGGGGAGCAGTACTTTTCACCTTAAGTAGGTGGGTTGGGTCTTGAGTGGTTCTCCCTCTCTCTCAACACTAATAGGATGCTGCTCAAAGCTCAGTATAGCATAAGGTTGCTACTACAGTGGCTGTATAGAATTTTAGAACAACCATGTATCTGTTAACCTATGATAAACAAAGAAGTCATTCTACCAAGTCTAGCTTTGGGTGGAGGCCCTATGTTGCTCGGACTCTTCAAAAGTGCCAACGGGTGCGTGTCGGATTCGCCAAAAGTAGTGTATTTTTGGAGAATCCGAGACGGGTGCGGCATCAAAAGTGAAGAGTCCGCGCAGATAGTAAATTTCCTTCTTCTCTAGAGCATTGGAGTTTGACCGAGGGATTTTTCCATCCATGCCATGGACCTACTTCACTGGTCAGTTCCTTTTTTTGATACTCTTTTTCCTTTTTTGGTCGATGACCAAGAAATAGGTCTGTGGCCAACCCTTAGGACTAATCGTAGCCTTTAGAACTAGGGGATAATAGGCTAGCTTCTATCCTTCTTCACTTAAATACCTAACTTAGTTCCATGTTTTGATACATATATTGAGTAAATTTGTTTTATTTATCTGACAGGAGACCAGACATAACCCAAGGCTTGCGGAAACTAAAATGTCGTTCTTTAATATTTGTTGGAGAGAGCTCTCCTTTTCATTCCGAGGCTCTCCATATGACATCAAAGTTAGATAGAAGGTTCAGCGCTCTAGTTGAGGTTTGTGCCAAACTTGTTTCACTCTTGTCATGCTAGTGAAGGATTGGATTATAAGGTAATAAGTGGTGTGTGTTATTCAGGTTCAAGCATGTGGTTCAATGGTGACTGAAGAGCAGCCAGATGCAATGTTGATCCCACTGGAATACTTTCTAATGGGATTTGGATTTTATCGACCGTCTCAGTGCAATGTCAGCCCAAGAAGCCCGTTAAGTCCAACCAGCATCTCTCCGGAGCTTTTCTCGCCAGAAAGTATGGGGTTGAAGTTAAAACCAATTAAAACCAGATTTTCTGAAGAAGTATGAGTCTGGGCTCAAAGTTAAAATAAGTTTTTGTAAAATTTGTAAGCATACATTGAAGATCCACTTTGATTGAAGACAGTTAGGAATGTGAATTTATAGGAGGGAGGGAGGGTTGTAGATAAGAGAGTTGGAAAATAGAAAGTGGAAGAAAAAACAAAAGGAAAAAAGAGTTTTTTTTTTAAAAATATCTTCTTTGTAATGGTTACTGTGAGAAGTTTTGAATCCATCTGTACATGCTGGACAATAAATAATAGTAATTTATATTGATAAAAGGAATAAAAATAATAAAAAGGCAGGTGCCAGCCTTTTCCTTTTCTTTCTCCGTATATTTTTTGTAATATATAATTAGATTTGCTCTTTGTTTGTTTCTTCTTTTTGGTGTTCTCTTTGTCAACATTATGATGACTGCCGTCCCTATTTCTGAAAAGAAAATTCCCATAATAATTTAACGCTTTTTTATTTAGGATTTAAAACTGACCAAACATTAAAGTAACATCTTTGATAAAGGCAAAATTTGATAAATAATAGTAGTAAAACTTTTAACGATTTAAGGGACTTCTTTTGTAAGATATACATCTCGACAGTTGACTCTATATTTAAAGGAGAATCGATTTGAATGGTCACACAGGGATCACTTCAAAAGCAAATGATGATCATGTACATGACAGTTTCAGCTTTTATTTTAGTGATAGAAATGGATGAGTTTATCTTTTAGACTTTGGGAAAGTTTTCAAGTTGATCATAACTAACTCAAGCTTTTAGAAGAGGGAGGAGAACTTGTGACCTTCGGTAGTGTGGTGGCTAAGGCTCAAATAAACTATTTTCTTTGTAAGAAGGGTGTTAGAGGTGTATGTAAGTATTGCAAGATTATTTTGTCAAGATTCTTCCTTCAAGGGCCATAAGCCACTAAGCATACATCATACAAGATAATAGAAATAAAGATTTCAAAAGTAGCATTCTCATATCAAAAGAGTTTGACAAATCAGAAGTCTAACATAGTCTCAACAAGCCATCTAATACATCAAAAGAAGTGGTTGGAACGTAACCCATACACCACATACAAATGTCTAAAAACTGAAAGTAATAAAAGTAAGAAAAGTGTCATAGTACTTGAAACATGAGGACTCACCAACTCTTGATCTTCGAATTGTCAATAGGATCAACTAGCCACACGTGTGCGAGGTAGGAGCGTCCGAACCTACATAAGTGAAACAATGTAGGCACAAGTATGCATTAGTACATGAAATGTACTAAGTATGATAGCAATGCATAAACGATATGAAATCATGCTAAAAGGATTTTCCATGACATGCAATGACCAAGCTAAATCATAAGATAAAAAGGTTAGAAAATACAAATTATAATCATGGTCAATGCAAGCTTAACATATTTAAAACACTTTGTGAGATACTAGCTCGGAAGTAACCTAGTTCGTTATTGTGGGATGTTTACCATTAACCGACATAGACCATGTGAGCTAGAACATGAAATCTGGTGTCTATCCCACACCGAAAAGAGATGTCATTGCTTGCCAAAGCAACAAACTTAAATTTCTAGCTTACGTGGATCCACTAGCTAAGACATCATACGGAGGCACATAGTTAGGACAAGCTAAGGCCTCTACTAACGGGAGAGCCTCCATATTAATATCTTCTCGGTGCTAAGTAAAATTCCACAGAATAGTCATTAATCATATTCATTTCATCATCCATGGAAAGACACAATTAAGCTATCAATCCAAGCTAAAGTTATTTAGAATAGCTCCTTAATTTTGATTCAACTTAGGTGAGAAAATCTTTCAACCTTATGAATCCTTATGAGAGAAATCCTTTAACAATCATGATCATATTAATATGTGAGAAAACCTTTCACAATTTTCATTGATACTTTCACTTAAAAGCATCCTTAATTCATAATCATCAATCTCATAATAACATACATATCTTCATAAATTCATAGTTCATAAGCTTCACCATGTGTTCATAGTAAAAAGTCATGGATCATGCATGTGTTCATATGAATTCAACTCAAAATCATGTAAATACTTCAATTCATTCATTAGAAGATAGAAAATAGGCAGTCGAATCATAATTGAAAAGAACCCATGAAGATTGGAGAAAACCCTAACTTTGATCAATTGAATTTTAACTTGGAGAATTGGGATCTTTGGGAACCCAATGGAGGAAAGGACTCCATTGGTGAAAACTAACATACCTTGATGATCAAAGTCCAGAGGCTATGGTGAATTGGAAACCTTGTAGTGAAACCCTAGGTTCTTCTTCCTTTGCTATTTGGGGAGGAACTTGGAGGGAATTTGAGATTTAGGAGAATGATTCAGAATTAGGTAGTTTTAGCACATAAAATACTTATATAGGGCTTAGAATAGGGGTCAAAACGACATAACTTAGGTATTAAACACATAGGGAGAAAACCTAAAAAAATAACTGACGACTCAGTCCACGGGTGCGACCTCCGTACTGGTCAACCATAGGCGAAGTACTGAATCTCTAAATTTTAATCAGATTTGACGAGATCGATCTACGGCCCGTAGACACCAATCGTAGAAGTCAACTTTGACCCTAAAATTTTACCAAGTCTGGGACCTTTCTACGAGACCTATCTACGATCCATAGCTCATTCGGCGGACCGTCCTGATCAATCATAGACTCAACTTCAGAAACTCAATTTTCTCGAAACTCAAACCCACTTTCTACGGATGCCATCTACGGTCCATATAATCTTCTATGGCCCGTAGACTGGATTCGTAGAAACCAACCAGTGGCTAAAAAATGAAATCTTTTTTTTTTTCAAAATTCAAGGTGTTACAATATTATCCCTTGTATAGACTCGATAAGGTGAGAGAGAAGGATCCTTAACCTGGATAAAGTAAAGTGCATTAAGAAAAATAATGTTCAACTATTGATAAATAATACACACATCACACACATATGACAAATGCATTTTCATAAGCTCTTGAATGAAAAATGAGATAGGAAGTGCGTGCCGGGAGAGTTGGTCATTCCGAGAGTCATAGAGATTTTGGATATCGTGGGTGCATAAAGATTGTAGAGGTTCATGAGGCTATTTGTGAGATGAGGAGTAGAAGCTCGACCGAGATAGATGAGATTTCAACAAATTTTTGAATGAACACAAACAAGACAAGTATGAAATGGTAGATTGGGTTATTTAATGCTATATTTAGGACGGTAAAATGCAAGAGCAAGGGTGATATGCAAAACTACAATAACTTTAGGGGGAACCAAGTTAATATATGCCACACTACAAAAGTCTAAGAGAAAGTGGTCGAGATAAGGACGAAAAAGGGCATGTCTATCTCTGAGAACCTATTTGGATTCCTGCTGAGAGGGTCGATTACAAAAGTTATTCATCTTGTAATAACGATGTTATAGTTAGTAACTAATTTTCTGATTCCTTTATTCCTCCACGGATATCCAGTTGCCATTTACAAAGTTATATACAATCAGAAAGTCAAATTCACAAATGATCATGCTGAAGTCATTATTAATGCACCACTTAAGACAAGTAACAATGTACCTGTCTCTGCACTATTACTTGCATATACCTCTACCCATTGGGATGAAATATGCCATGACGAGATCACAAGCACTAGTCCTGACCACTCCTTCTCCATAATTTTCATTGATATACGATCCATCACGGTTAAGCTTAACAAAGAGTAGAGGAGGTTTGACCATAATAGAAGAGGTTTTTAAAATGTTGTTTCATATAATCTACATACATCTTCCCAAGTGTTTCCCATGGTGATTTTCTTGAATTGTAACCCAATTAATTGGGTGACGTTGAAAGTGATGAGAGCTTTTGATCTTTGGATGGATGGATTTTCCGCATTATATTTCGAGCTGCATCTAGATCTTCACATTTCCCAAATGATAATAAAGGGAATTATTTTATGAATAAATATTTATACTATTTAGTATAGGATACATGTGCAAGTTTCTTACAAACAATTCAAGAGAATGAAATAAGATAAACGACAACTATTAAAAGAAAATTACTCCCTCCGTTTACTTTTACTTGTCACTTATTCCTAAAATAAATTTTAATTTTACTTGTCACTTTTGACATATCAAGAAAATACAATTAACTTTTTCCATATTTTACCTTAGTATCAAATACCAATTGTCCAAATCATTTATCAAAACCTAATACTAAACATCAATTAATATCTCTGGTAAAATATCTATATCAATAATTATTTTCTAAATGGATGTATCAAGTCAAACAGTGACAAGTAAAAATAACGAAAAACGTATTTATAAATTCAACTCTCACAACGTTTTCTTGCTTATAACACTAGCTAAGTAGCATTTGTAACACCCTGGAAATTTTTTGAGCTAAGACTCGAACCATTCTTCATTGTGAGTAAGATTTTTACCGAGGAATTTAAATTTTCTTAAGTGATAAGGTCACTAGATGTAGCACATTGAGTTCCAAAAAGAACTAACGAGAATTCATTCAAGTCATTCGTAAGTTATTCTAAGTTTTGGGTCAACTTCAAACGACCATAACTTTCAGTACATGATGATTTAGGAGACCAATAAGATATCAAATGAAAGATCTCTGAGTCCTCTTTCCAACGCCACCGATTTTGCTAAATTTCGAGTTTGGATGAGGGAGATACGCTTGTTTGAGTTCAGCATGTCCAGTTAAGGAAAGATATCTGAATTAATGAGGGGTATTCTGGTCTTTTCCTTACTCCACTAGCCTAGCTAGTTTTTGCTAACATAGGGTCTAAACCGATTGGAATCAATTTTAGTTATTCTTAAATTATTCTTAGGGTTTTGATAGGAGTTCAAGAAGAGGAAAAGAGGAGAAAATGAAGAATGATCAAGATTCTTGCAATCTTCGAGGGTTTTCACCAAGGATTTGATCCTAAGAGGTATGTAAGCTCTCATAGTGTTGGGTTCGTTCACCCACATGCCAATCATGTGATTTTAAATCCGTAATTTCATTCTTGAGGTTGAATGATTTGAGTTCTTGATGAGTTTCTTGAGTTTCGTTTTAAATCGTTAGTGATGAGTTCTTGAGATGAATGTTAGGAGTTTGAGAGTTGTTTTTGAGTATATTTTTATGTACTTATGTAGGGTATTCGAATCTAAGTGAGTTGGAAAGAAACCATTCGATTCTAGGTGAATTAGGGCAAAAAATCGAAGAAGAAAATTCGTTGAAATATTTTGGGGAGGGGTTGGGGCAGCGCGCCCCAGATGCGCCGGGGTGGGGTGGGGTGGGGGGGTGCTGTCACACCACTTTCCCTTTTTTACAATTGTTAAGGATATGACGGGTTTAAAAAAAAATCATTTTTTTTGAGTCGCCACTTGAAATTGGATTTTTTAGGTGTTTCAAGTCACCTGGTAATTCCTAATTTAAAAGAGAAAAAAAAAACTTTTTATTTTTTGTCTACGAAAATAGAGATTGGGTAAGGAATTCTATTGACCGGAGGGAAGGTGTGAGGTACCCCCGAGTCTCGTGGTTCTAGCACGGTCGCTTTATTAACTCATGCTTGGCTAAAATAATTTTTGGATAAAAAAGTAAATTTGTGTTAGTTACTAAATTTTTTATTTTTTATTTTTAAAAATGATTAGCCTAGGAGCGTAACCGCACACAAGACCACTTTTTAGAAAAAATACACACCAAAGATCGTAACCGAACACACGGTGGTATTTAATTATTTTTTTTTTAAAAAAAGACTGATAATTAATGACTCAAAATTTATTTAATAATGAGAGAAAAAAAAATTAATAAAAAAAAGGGTACTTGTTGCAACATATAGACATGAAAAAGATTCTTTTTGTTTTTTTGCAAATTGATAATTAAAGGATTAACGATTTTAAAAAAAAAAAAAGAGAATCAAATAAATATTAAGTATCACTACTTGACGATAACAAAAAAAAAAGTATATATATCTTTTTTAGAAAAAAAGAATAATGACTAAGCCCCTTTTAAAGCAAGTAGTGATATAATTTTTATTTTTTTTTATATAATTTCAGAAAATGATCACTTTAGTAAAATTTTCAGTTTTACACAAAATGGTCATATGCTCTTTTGAAAGAAAATTGCAAAAAAAGCCAATTTTATCTAATAGTTAAATTACTAACTAAAAGTAGCCGATTTTGTATTTTTATTTCAATAACCAATTCATATATTTATTTAAGAGAAAAAAAAACAGAATTTATGAAATGATCAAATTTACATTTTTTGCAAAAATGATCAGATTTACATTTTTTGTAAAAATGACCAGATTTACATTTTTTGTAAAAATCAATAGATTTACATTTTTTATTTTTTTTTGCAAAAAAAAAAGCCCCTTTTTTTTTTTTCTTAAAATGACCAGAAAACTAAAATAAAAAAAGACTTTGAGATTGTTGTTGTTGTTGTTTTTTTTTTTTTAGGCAAAAGCATGGGTTATGTATCAACTTCATAATGACAAATATAGAATTAACATCTAGTTTAATAATAGAACACAAATATATAATAACAACAAAACATAATTTAACTAATTCTAATAAGGTTATGTATCACTTCATAACAATAAAGATAGAATTAACACCTAGTTTAATAATAAAACACAAATATACAATAACAATGAAACATAATCATATTAAGTATCATAACATATTTAGCAAATTCAAATAAACTAAACATAATAATTTAATCAAAAATATAAACATGCTTCATTATTTTTTGAAGTTACATTGCAAAAAGTAAGGAAAGAAATATACCGAAAGAGATGATGACAAAACAATGGTAAAAGCAAAACTTAATTGAACTCCCAAAGACCACCAAAGATGAAATATATGTATATATATATTTCTTTTAGAAGTTATGATTTTCCCTTTTCTAATTTTCTGTTCTTGTTTTTTTCTTCTTCTTCTTCTATAATGAAATAAGAAAGGGGGTTTAAATAGGTGTTGAGCATTAAACCCCCCACTCTTCTTGAAAACTTAAGAGCCAATGCATGCATTGGACTCTTTGTTTTCCCAAGGTGCTACCCAAGATGACCAATGGAATTTCTTTTTTTTTTCTTTCTTTTTTTCAAGAATTAATTAAAAGACTACATTGCCCTTTTAGATGACCCATTTCTTTTATTCATTAATTGAATAATAGCTAAATGGGCCATCTGAAAATTTTAAAATAGGCCCAAAATTGATCAAGACCCAAAAATCAAAAGAAAATCAGTCCACTAACGCAAAATCTAAACATCTAAACTATTTTGAAGATCAAACACAACAAATAGGACAGAAAAATAAAAATAAAAAATAAAAATGAAATAAAAAAGAAAAAGAAAAAAAAGAAAACTCAAGCAACAACTTAAACATGAACTTGAAGAACACTAACAAAACAATACAAATTCGGCATCAAAACAACTTATATGGTTTTAAAAAAATGTGATAATGACGGATTTGGATAGAGGATGAGAGGGGAAAATGATTGATATAAATTTTCGGATGAATGGAGGTCGCAGGAAAACTCTGCCGAAAAATTTGTTGATGGATTTTGGACATAAACTTTACATCAAAGGATAGCCCTTGAAGAGCTCTACACTTTTATGTAAAGGATATAGGACGGGGATGAACGAAACTTTGTAAAACTAAAGAAAAAGGTGAAAATTTATGTTTGGTTTTTCTTAGATCTACGGAGTTTGGCTATGAATATGAACGAATGGTTTGTGAATTTGTGTAGATGAGGGTGAAAGGAAGAAATTGTAAAATTTTGGAGATTTTTACGGCCAAGGGGTGGTGGCCGGCCGGCGGCAGGTAGAAGCAAAGGGGAGAAGAACAAAATAAAAAATGGCAATAAAAATTTGATTTTGGGGGTTTGTATTTTTGGTAGGGTCCCATAAGAACCCTTGGATAAAAAAATCATGGATGGTTGAGATTTAATCTTGACCATTTCTATTGGACCGGATAAAAATTGATTGGGCCATCAGAATTTGGTCTAAATTAACCCAATACAATCAAAACTTGGGTCATTTGGGCCAATTAAAAAAATAATATAAACAAAGACAAAATTACCCAAAATACCAAACAAAAAATATAAGACCTTACTATATATTGTAGGAGTAAAATAAACACGTCAAATATTAGGTGTTCACAACATGCCCCTCTTTGCTTGGAAACATGAAGAGTTTTCAAGCGAAGAAAGTGAACGAAATGACTAATTTTTTGACTGTGCAAACTCCGTTGAAGCCATTTTAAAAACGATGACCGAACCTTGCTTCAGAGGTTGCCTACATATCCTTGATTAAAAGGAAATCAGGTCAGTGTAGTTCGAGAAACTTTGATAGCTGAAAGTATCAGAAATTGCGGTCAAAAGATTGTTTCACATTGCTTGTCATCATCTACCGTCTATAATTACAAAGAAGAGAACTAGAGAACTATGCCTCTCTACATTATAAGAGTTACAAGATCCCTACTTGATGTTTTTTTCATAGGGTCTCGTCTTGATCTTTGACTTGCTCTGTACGTTATCTTTGATATTGATCTTCATGCTCTCTTGGCGGCTTGCGGATCATTCTCAGGTGCATGTTTTAACTTGAGTTGGCGGTTGAAACTCAAAACTCAAGATCACAAATGAAGAACCCAAAAAGGATGTGTTTCTGTTAGGGAAGGAAAAAAATGAGAATCTTAAACTAGGACGTATAACCGTAGAAAGAAAAGAAGAAGTGGGGTGTGTTGCCCTGAGAGTTTCAAATAAGACGTATTGTCTTTGTGGATTGTCCTAAGATGGGGTGTATCCCCCAAAATGTGAATATGGTGTGTATAACCCATGAATGCCGCTGCGTATTACCCAGGATATGCATATGGTACATATTGCCCATGAATAGAGAATTGATGTGTATTGCATGTGAATAAGGACTGGTGCGTATTGCACATGAAAGAAGACTAGTGTGTTTTGCACATGAATGCAATATCGATATGTATTGCATGCGATTTGGATTGGTACATCTTGCTCATGAAAGAAAGACTAGTACGTTTCGCACGTGAATAAATGACGAGTGTGTATTTGCACGGAATTCAGATTGGTGCGTATTGCACTAAATTCAGACTGGTGCGTATGCACATGAATAATGGATGGTGCGTATTGCACATAAATAAGGGACGTGTGCGTATTGCACAAAATTTAGAGTGGTGCGTATTGCCCGAAGCTCTCGAATTGAGAGGCAAGAATGAGAATAGCATGAGATGAAACAACAAACATGTGAAGACTTTGGAGAACTTCCTTTTTGTGATGTTTCATTTTGACTTGTAATTCCACATTTTCTTTTGTTCCTGTGTTGAGCAAAAGACAGAGAAAATTGTTAGTTTAAAACGGTGGTTGGTTTGTGGCCTTGATGCTCCGATGACTTGACCATACTTCTGACTAATTTCTCCAACTCTACTCCAAATTCTTGGTTGAACAACCTTTGAAGCTTCCTCTTTGTCGATTCGAGGGCCTTGATCTTTTGGTACTACCAAATATCATGGTGCAACTGATGTCCCAAAGGATGAATTTTCCTGTTGAATATTTTTCATGACTTAAGAGACTATATCGTGTTCCTTCACGAGTTTTTAGTGAAGATTTGAGGCATTTTTAGTCCTTGCTCGATGGCATGTCAACTCGGATACTCAGCTTTACTTTTGGGAACCCGTAGTAGGCTTTGCAATCTTTTACCTTATTTTGTCAGGAGATTATACCGAAAAGACTAGAAAATATCAGACTTAATAGTGTGAAAGATTGGATCAAGAAAGACTATAAACTTAAGGAAGGGCATTCCCTTTTGAAGAAAAAATGAGAAAGAGAACTTATCTGGAGGCATATGTCGACTTTGAGTGAACCATGACATGCACTTTGGACTTGACCCCGGATCTACTTGAGTTGTCTAATTCTCAAAATCTGAACCATTATCAATTTATAACTGATCTATGTATTCTTCATGTAGAGGTATCGAGAAATGGTGATCTTTGCAGAATTCTCCCAACTAGTCATTTTCATAATGTTCTCTTCTTTTATCTTATGGTGCCCCGCAAGGGTTTTCACCGATAAGATTTTCCCTATTGTCGTCTTATGGTGCCTATAAAGGTTTTCACTGATAAGACTTTCTTTTTATTTATTTTTTGACTCGAGGAAGTTGTCTTTGATGATCAATTGTCCGTTCAAGACACATCAAATCTATCGTTCTCAGAATTAATTAAAATGTTGGTTGCTAGAATAAAATCAAAAACGGAATCAATTTGACTCTATTCTATCAAAAAAGGAAAAAAATGCCCCAATTTTTTTATAGATACTGGAATATTGATTATATTTTTTTTTGGTATGACCGAACCCCAAAGGGTTGCCTACGTATCCTTTCGGAATCAAGTCAAACGTAGTTCAAATTTTCAAAGAGAGGTTTTTTGGTTTTTTTTTTGTGAAAGAGATGCCTTTGTTCTCTAAGCCACAAACTTGTCACAGTATCTTAGAACGCATTAGAGGTAGTATCTTTTGACTGCGTCCGTATTAACAATTATGCCTGTGATTTTTTCCTCCACATCAGTAAGGTGTAAGGCTCCTTTGGACAACACTTCCTTGATAAGATATGGACCTTGCCTATTTGGGGCAAACTTTCCCTTGGCCTCTTCTTGGTGCGGGAGAATGCGCTTTAAGACCAGTTGACCTACTTCAAAGTGTCTTGGGTGCACCTTTTTGTTGTATGCACGAGCCATCCTTTGCTGATAAAGCTGACCAAAACAGACGACCGTCAATCGCTTCTCATCTATTAATGTTAGCTTCTCTAGTTAGGTTTTTACCCATTTAGTATCTTCAATTTCAGCCTCGACAATAATTCGAAGAGATGGAATTTCAACTTCCGCTGGTATCACAGCCTTAGTCCCATACACCAGCAAATAAGGAGTTGCACCAATCGAGGTACGCACTGTTGTGCGATATCCTATAAGTGCAAAAGGCAACTTCTCATGCCATTGTCTTGCGATATCCTAAAAGTGCAAAAGGCAGCTTCTCATGCCATTGTCTAGTGCCTTGAACCATTTTCCTGAGAATCTTTTTGATATTCTTGTTGGCTGTCTCCACAGCTCTGTTGGCCTTTGGTCGGTATGGAGTAGAATTGTGATGCACAATTTTGAACTGCTCACATACCTCCTTCATCAAATTGCTATTAAGGTTTGCAGCATTATCTGTGATGATAGTTCTTGGGATACCAAAACGACAAATGATGTTTGAATGGACAAAATCCACAACCGCCTTCTTAGTGACTGCTTTGAAAGTGATTGCCTCCACCCATTTAGTAAAGTAATCGACTGCGACCAAAATAAATTGATGTCCATTAGAAGCTTTTGGCTCAATTGGTCCGATGACATCCATTCCCCATGCAACAAAGGGCCAAGGAGCGGCCATGGGGTGCAACTCTGAAGGAGGTGAATGAATGAGATCACCATGAATTTGACATTGATGAAATTTTTTCACAAAGCGAAAGCAATCCCTTCCATGGTAAGCCAGTAATATCCTGCTCGGAGTATCTTTTTCGCAAGGACATATCCATTCATGTGTGGTCCACATACCCCAGCATGTACTTCATTCATGATCTTCTCGGCTTCTTCAACATCCACACATCTCAATAAGTTCAGATTCGGGGTGCATTTATATAAAATTTCCCCGCTAAAAAAGAAACCACTAGCCAGATGTCTAATAGTTCTTTTCTGGCTTCAATTGGCATGTTCGGGACATTTCCCTGTTTGACAAGAAATTTCTGATGTCTAGGTACCACGACTCACCATCTGATTCTGCTTCCACAGTGTTACAATAGCCATGTTGGTCCCGAAGTTGAATCTCCAAGGGAGTAATACAAGTGTTTCCAGGATATGGAAGCATTGAGGCCAAAGTAGCCAAGGCATCTGCCAATTCATTATGAAATTTGGGGATGTATCTAAACTCGATGGACCTAAACCTTTTGCTAAGATCTTCCACACATTGTTTGTAGGGAAGAAGCTTGAGGTCTCGAGTTTTCCATTCGCCTTTCCTCCCCTCAGCCATACATCCCTTTTTTGCTTTTGGGAGGTTGCCTAATAAGCAAATCAGAATCTCCCAACACAATCAATTCTTGCACACCCAAATATATTGCCATATTTAGACCCATGATGCAAGCTTCATACTCTGTTGTGTTATTTGTACAGAAGAAACGAAGTCGACCTGTTGCAGGGTAATGCTGTCCCGTGGGCGATTTGAGAATTGCCCCAATCCCTGTGCCTTTTTTGTTGATTGCTCCATCAAAGTATAATTACCAGGCCTGATTTTCATCTGGATCTACTTCTTCAACTGAGTTAATCTCTTCATCTGGAAAATATGTATCCAGTGGTTCGTAGTCGCCATCGACTGGATTCTCTGCCAAGCGGTCTGCCAGAGCTTGAGCTTTCATTGCAGTTCGAGTGACATAAATAATGTCAAATTCAGTGAGCAAGATTTGCCATTTCGTGAGTCTGCCAGTTGGCATTGGCTTCTGAAAGATGTACTTCAAAGGATCCATCCTAGATATGAGGTAAGTTGTGTAGGACAAAAGGTAATTCCTTAACTTATGAGCTACCCAAGTTAGGGCGCAACATGTCCTTTCCAAGAGGGTGTACTTGACCTCATAACTAGTGAATTTCTTGCTCAAGTAGTAGATAGCTTGCTCATTCCTGCCTGTGGAATCGTGTTGACCGAGAACGCACCTAAAGGAATTATCTGTCACTGAAAGATATAGAAAGAGAGGCCTATCAAGTTTAGGCGGGACCAATATGGGAGGTTTAGACAAATATTCCTTGATTTTTTCAAAAGCTTGTTGACAATCCTCAGTCCATCTGACAGCAGTATCCTTTTTCAAAAGTCTGAAAATGGGCTTACAAGTGGTTGTGAGTTGAGCAATAAACCTGCTAATGTAGTTCAACCTCCCAAGTAGACACATGACTTCGGTCTTATTTTTCGAGGGTGGCAAATCTCGAATGGCTTTTATTTTGGAGGGATCCAATTCGATTCCCCTTCTACTGACAATAAAACCCAGAAGTTTTTCCAAATGGAACTCCAAATGCACATTTTGCTGGATTAAGCTTTAGATCATATCTTCGCACTCTTTCGAAGAATTTTCTCAGATCTTGCACATGGTCAACTTATGTTTTAGACTTGATGATTACGTCATCGACGTATACTTTGATTTCTTTATGCATCATATCATGAAACATGGTGGTCATAGCCCTCATGTAAGTTGCCCCAACATTTTTAAGACCGAATGACATGACCCTATATCAATAAGTCCCCCATGGAGTGGTGAAAGCAGTTTTCTCAGCGTCCTTTTCGTCCATCAAGATTTGATGATACCCCGCATAGCAGTTCACAAAAGATTGAATTTCGTGTCTGGAACAATTATCAACTAGAATGTGGATATTAGGCAAAGGAAAGTCGTCTTTTGGACTAGCTTTGTTCAAATCCTGATAGTCAACACAAACTCTTGTCTTTCCATCCTTTTTCGACACAGGAACAACATTTGCCAACCAAGTAGTGTAACGAATGGTTTGGATCACATTTGCATTTAGTTGTTTAATGATTTCTTCCTTGATTTTTTCACTCACGTCCGGTTTGAATTTTCTTCTTTTTGTTGGACGGGTGGAAAATCAGGATGAGTGGGCAACTTATGGACCACTAAATCAACACTCAAACCTGGCATGTCATCAGAGGACCAAGCAAACACATCTTTGTATTCAAACAAAAGTTGTATTATGGCATCCCTAATTTCCTTCTTGAGATGAAGACTTATTTTTATTTCTTTGACTTCCTCATTACTTCCCAAATTGATGGCCTCAGTTTCACTAAGATTAGGCTTAGGTTTGTGCTCAAACTGTTCCAATTCCCTATTAATTTCCCTAAAATTCTCTTCTTCATCATATTTAACCTCTCGACTCGGGGATTCAGGAATAAACAACTCTTTGAGATCTGGGAGTGAATTGCGCGTGCATGTCATATTATCAAAGCCGACATTTATAGAACTGAAAAATGGAGAATAAGAATCAGGGAAGGGAAAAGACAAAATTTTACTATGAAACTGGAATTTCATTTCATTGAAATTAAAAAAGGATAGAAGGGTTGACATTAAAACAAAACACTTTCAAATATTCGGATCACAACCTTGACAACAACAAAATACAAAAGAGTAGCAAACAAACTACCATGACTCCTTCCTTATGGGGAAAAGAGTGGCTTCCCAATTGTTTAACTCAACACCTGAGCCCATGAGCTGCACATCAACATGACTTGTACCTTCACCAACTTGGACCATGTTTACTTCACAAAACACTGACTGAGATCCTGAATGACTTCTTCAATGTCTTCATGAGTAAAGGAAGCTTCCATTTCTGGTCCCTAAGGCATAATAAAGGAATGAGAAATATGGGGAATCGGTTGTGGCAACGCCCAATCAGTCCTTTTGTGGTTCTTAGTCTCTTCTCCATTTCTCTTGCTTTGTTTGTATCCGAGGCCAGATGTGCCATGGTTCCCTAAAAAAGTAATGGGATCCACAATTCCTTGCGAACATAGTCCCAAACCTTTACCAGGTTTGATAAACCCATATTTGAGCATTGTCGTTGCTACCATTGAAGAGGAAGAAGAGAGACATGGTTGGATAATAGGGTCTCCTTCTCTAAAGCGATCGACTGATACGACCTCAAAAGACTGGTAAACAATGGAATCACATCCTTCTTTTGCCTCAATGTATGGAATGGAGGGATCTCTGTAAATAGGTAAATCATCTTCCCTATACACAATGATTTCCTGATGGTTGTGTTCAAACGTAACAACTTGATGCAGAGTTGATGGGACTTCCAGAGCCATGCGGATCCATGGCCTTCCCAATAGAAAATTATAAGATATGTCCATGTCCATTACTTGGAACACAATCATAAAGTCTACCGGTCCAATTGTCATGTTTAACTTGATTTCACCAATGGTATCCCGCCTTGAGCCGTCATAAGATCGAACAAATACATTGCTGGGGTGAATTCTGTCAAGGCTAATTTTCAAGCTTTGCAGCGTGGAGAGAGGACATATGTCTACCCCTGATCCCCCATCTATCATGACCCTCTTTACATAGTACCCTTCACATTTCACTGTAAGAAGCAAAGCTCTGTTGTGTCCGGCTCCCTCCATGGGCAACTCATCATCAATGAAAGTGATGGTGTTTGACTCAAAGATGCGCTTGGCCATTTTCTCTAACTGATTTACCGTGGTCTCCTTCGATACATGTGCTTCATTCAAAATCTTATTCAACACACGTCGATGTTCTTCTGAGTGCAAGAGTAGAGACAACAATGAAATCTATGCAGGAGTTTTCTTCAATTGTTCCACAACAAAGTAATCTGGAACCTTAATCTTTTTTAGAAACTCTTCTGCTTCTTCCTCAGTAACTGCTTTCTTCAGTGGTACTTGGATGTTTTGAGTCATCTTCCCTTTTCTTAATTATTCTGGAGAATAGCATCTTTTAGAGCGTGTCAGCCCTCCTGCTTCATCAACCTCTTCAACAATCTCCTTTTCTCTGTAAACCACAACGATTTTGTTATAGTTCCAAGGGACAACCTTTGAATCAGTTACCAGAAGCTGTTGAACGGGCTTAACAAAAATAGGTCCTTTCAACTTTGTCAAGCAATTTTGGTCCTGTTGTGTTAATGAAAAACCCTTTGATACATACAACTTCGGCATACCTTCTCGAACTTCAATCCTCTTCGAAACCCCCGGGACACACAAAACTTTGGTATCAAGGTTGACACCTTCCACACTTAAAGATGCAACTGGTTCTAAACTCTTTATCGGCTTGTTTTCCTCTCCGATCTTTCCTAAACAACTTTCCCATTTTGCCAAGGAGTTTGTACTCTTGATCATCGCAGATCATACCCACTAAATTGTTTTGAGCTGGAAGTGGGTTATTAGTCACATTTGGAGTGTTTTGATCATTTGTCACAACAACCACTCCATGATCGATTAGCTTCTCTATCGCCCCCTTCGAGGTCCAACAATTATCAGTGCTGTGTCCTGGTGCCCCTGAATGATACTCACATCTTTCATTGGCTTGGAAACCTGGAGCAGTTGGATTCAGACGATGTGGTGGGATAAACCCAATCACTCATATCTTTCTTAACTTTTGTAACAAGCTGGAGTATGACTCTCCCAATGGAGTGAATTTCCTTTTCTGTCCCTGATCTTGAGCATAATTTTGCATATGAGAAGGGTTGTAAGGGACCTGATAGGGTGGTCATTGTGAGTGAAGGTTTCCTTGAGTTGGGCCCCAAAAATGTGTGCGATTAGGAGAATGCACATATGACTGAGCATTGAAGACCGTGTATGGAGATACTGGATATTGAGGGACATAAGGGTAGTAATGTTGAGGATAGCTAGATTGTCCCTGAAGTGGTGGGTAAGGACAATTAGAATTCTTTTGAGCAACCCTTGACCCTGATGCTAGCGAAGAAACTTCCTCTTTTCTTTTACGATTTCCAAAACTTCCTGAACCACCTTGAATGGCCTGTGTGGTAGCTTTGATTGCTGCCTGGCTCATAATCCTTCCTGTTTTGAGACCACTTTCGACCATTTCTCCGATTTTGATTGTTGTGTGAAACGGTCTTCCCATTGCAGCTGTGAGGTGGTGGAAGTAGTCAAAACCTTGAGCCTCTATGAAGATATCAACAAATTCTTGCTCATCTAATGGTGGCTTGACCCGGGCTGCTTGTTCCCTCCATTTGATAGCATACTCTCTGAAGCTTTCATTTGGCTTCTTTCTCATATTAGAAAAGTGTATTGCGATCTGGCATAATGTCGACATTGTACTGAAATTGTCTAATAAAATCTTGAGCCATATCATCCCAGATGTGCCAGTGGGAGATCTCTTGGTCTATAAACCATTCTGAGGCAATACCAATCATGCTCTCACCAAAATAAACCATGAGCAGTTCCTCTTTACCCCATGCACCTCTAAGTTGATTGCAATATCTCTTAAGGTGAGCTATGGGATCACCGTTCCCGTCATACTTATCAAACTTAGGGGTTTTGAATCCAGGTGGCAGGTGGACATTTGGGAACATACATAAGTCTTTGAACGCGACACTTTTGTGCCCTCCTAGCCCTTGCATACTTTTCATGTGTTGCTCGATGCTTTCATTTTCTTCAACATTTCCTCTTGCTCTGAGCCTTGAGTGGGCCTCTCAACATCAATAGGGGAGCCAAATTGTACAGAGTTAGGGCCCCCGAATGCTATCCCAGGAGTATAGTATTGCTCTGGATGGACGGTGAATTGTCCCTCTTGAGCTGCTCTCTGCGTCACAGTTGGTTGTGGGAGAGTATAGACCGGTGCAGCTGTTGCAACAGTGGGATTATTCCTGAATGGCATGCCTTAAGGGCATGTTGTTGATGGTCCGGCCCCACAATTATCAAATGGAGCATACCCCGGAGGAAAGAAAGGATCTAATATCGGGACTTGAGAAGATGAAGATCAGATACTAGTGATCTCAGGAAAACCGGGAATAGACGTTGGTGGTTCTTGGCCATTGGCCCAGGCTTGCCACAATTGTGCCATAACATGTCTCAATGTCCGATTTTCTTCAACAGTGGCTGACTCTCTTGTCGTTGAATCAATTGGAGTATCTACTGGGTTCACCACAGTTTCAGTATTGCTTGTCATTGACGCTCTTACCTTAGACCTGGTAAAGTACGGGTGTTCTGCCAATTTACCACAAACCAACCACTGAAAGCTTACTAAACTAAAGAGAAATGAACAAGCTTGTTAGGGGTTAGACATCAATCACATATTTGTTAATCACATAGTAATATGAGTTCAGAAGGCTATTGTCTCATCCCAGCTTTGCTTCGCTCATTGTCTTCCTTTTTTTTTTCTTTTTTCTTTTTTTTAAAAAAGTTTTGATCGAACCCTTTGGAGGTTGCCTACGTATCATGTCGCCGCATGAATCAGATCATTACGTAGTTCAGAAATTTAGACAACTCAACAACATTAATTTAGACAAGTGAAACCAAACCCTTTCATTCATTTCCAAAAACTTTAAGCAAAACGACAAAACCAATAGGTT
Source organism: Solanum tuberosum (assembly GCF_000226075.1). Taxonomy (NCBI): domain Eukaryota; kingdom Viridiplantae; phylum Streptophyta; class Magnoliopsida; order Solanales; family Solanaceae; genus Solanum; species Solanum tuberosum. The sequence goes on from NW_006239121.1 coordinate 1,168,405, forward strand.
TAAACATAACCATGATCAACATGATCTCTTTGAACACCAAACTTTAAACTGAAACACTGAGTCTTAAAAAAAACAAAATGAAACAAATAAACGTACAAAAACAGCTAAACTCTTCTTCAATCTTCATAATCCTCCTGGGGCTTTCTTTGTCCTCCCAAGGTCTCATACAGATTCAACAACACCTTCGGCAGATGGGGAACAATGGCCCGTGCTTACACAACCACTTCTGGGTCATTCATACGACGATGATTTTTAATAACATAGGAGGTTTGTTCCGCCAGTTGATGAACTTGACGCCTAGCCCTTCTCATATTTTCATGGCAGTTATTCAACCAAAACTGATGATCACCAAGATTGTTCCTTAAGAGGGCCTCTCACTCCTCTGTCGCTTCAAGTTGATGTCGAAGTGTTGCTCTCTCAATGATCATTTGTCTTTGCCCCTCTTCGATATCGACACAATGACTGATTTTCCTTTATGTTCTTCTAACTGTGCATTAAACTGATCATGTAAACGCATCCAACATGACCTTTCTTTCTCAAATTTCTCTTTCTGCCGCTTAAGTTCTCCCTTTTGATACTGCACGACCTCTTCAGATGCCACTAAGTCCCTCTTCAGTCAAGAAATTTCAAAACTCTGCTCCTTTTTTATTTGTCAGGCCAAGTTCTAACCGGGCTTATTTCCCCTCTGCATGTTTCAATTCCCCTTCCACATCTTGTAACTCCAACTGAATATTTCTTCCTCTTTGGACTTGAACTTCTTGCCGGGCAATGGTGGTTTTGGCCTTCTCCAACTCTTTTTCCAACTGTCTTATGATGTGCTGGTCTTTCTTTTTCTGCTGGATCCTTCGGGAATGTCACCAAATGTTGTTGGATCACGAAACCACGATAGGTACCCAGGCATCACTTTTCCTTTATCTTGCTCCACAACCATTTCACTTAGCTCAGAAATTATACACCCAAACCAGATCTTCAGAATATCAGTGCTATCAAAGGCAAAACCTGGCGGGGTGTCAAATACAAATCTACTCATATCATCATTTGGTGAGATTTCTTATACTCTAGCCAGTTGACGCATAACCCGAAGTGGGGCATAGGGTTAAACACCTCTAAACCTAATCAACACAAGAAATAAGATACCACTAGACATGCATATGACATCTTTAGCTGGGAACCAGTAATAATTCCACACTATTTCATCAGACGTGATAACCGAAAGTTTCTCTTCACACGCTATAATTCCTTTTGGAAAATTGATTTTTTCTTCTGTTTTCTTATGGGAGGAAACATAATTACACCAGTCTGGAGTGAACCTGGGTGCACGATCATGGTGATAAAGATGTTCCAAAAACCATATTTGCAACAAGATGTTGCAACCTTCAAAGTACAATTCCCCATTTATGCATTTAGTCAATGCATGAAACATATCTGCCAAGATCATAGGAATTATAGTAGGACTCTCCATTGTGGTCAACGCCTTCACCACCCCAGCCAGACGAATATCGATATGTTTGTCCCGTTTAAAGAAAACAATGATCCCCAAAAACGTGACCATGAAGGCAAAACATCCATTCGCCTTCCAAGCCTCTTCACTCCCTTGGTTGCTAAGTTGGTTTCGATAGTTTTTAAATCCATCCTTTTTGCCATACCTCTCGTATAGAAAGTCCAAAAAAACCCACCCATTTTTCAAACTCTCCTTCTCTATTTGATTGATCTTGAGAAGTTTCATGAATTTTTTGGCATCAACGTTCTTTGGAATTATAGGTTTTTATTGTGGAGATCAGCACCCCGAACACTGGAGTGGATCCCTTCCCCATGAAGCTAGCGATTTTTTCCAGAGTGGTGTCATCTCGAAGTCAGAAAATCGAAACACATTAGTTTTTGAATCCCAAAAAGTAATCAATGCCTCGATATATCCCTTCTAGGGTCAATCTCCATTAGATGCACTAGATGTCCAAATGTTCTTTTACTCTCCTTTGCTTAGGACTCCCTATGTTTGTCCACCATCGCCATAAATTCTTGGGTATTGTGTCAACGATCATGAACTCTGGAATTCCTTCACTTCTAGGCTTTTTGGAACCCTATCCTTTAGTTGGAGGTGCTATTTGTACCTTTAAATAGAGTCCAATTAATGTTTTATGACAAACTCTAATCGAGGGAGGAAAGAAGAGTAATTTTTTTTAATTTAAAAACAAAACAAAATACCTCTTTTTACGAACACCGAACTCAAGAAAGTGTGCCTACGTATCTCATTTTAGTGAGAATCAGGTGCGTAGTTCATAAAAAAAATCTCACACTTGAAAAACTACCATTTTTATTATTATTTTATTAAAAAAATAAAAAATTAAAAGACAAAGCTATTATAAAGCTGATCAACAATATAAAGGCCTTGTGAACAAATTATTTTCACGTAACACATAAAATGAACATGTTGGTCTAGAGTTGGCACATATCTTAAGATTTTCTAGGTCAAATACAAATGATACAAATAAACGTAGCCTATCAGAGATAGTTTTTGCTAGGTTTAACATGTCTAGACTGACTTAATCGAGTGGACAACTCGAGCAGGGGAGGGTCAGCGTACCGGTAGCAGAGCTATTCCGACTTAACTGGTGGTCCAACCCCGCCTAACATGTGTGACAAACCTAGAACCAGGAGCGTAATCGCATACTGGCTCATCCTAGATAGAAGTCCCGTGGAGTGTATACGCACATACAGTGTATAACAAAATTTCAGAGACTTTAGGGTGTGCGAGAGGAGACAATTTATATACAATTACACAATATCAAAACAATGAATCATTGAAATAGCGCAATTAGTTAACAATTTTTTTTTAATCCAAATACTCAAAATAACCAAATATAGTCAATGTACAAAGTTTGAATTCTAAAGAAATTGTCCCCAACAGAGTCGCCAGATATGTCACACCACTTCCCCTTTTTTACAATTGTTAAGGATATGACGGTTTTAAAAAAATGATTTTTTATTTTTTGAGTCGCCACCTGAAATTGGATTTTTTAGGTGTTTCAAGTCAACTGGTAATACCTAATTTAAAAGAGAAAAAAAACATTTTATTTTTAATCTACGAAAAAAGATATTGGGGAAGGAATTCTATTGAACGGAGGGAAGGTGTGAGGCACCCCGAGTCCTGTGTTTCTAGCACGATCGCTTTATTAACTCATATTTGGCTAAATGATTTTTGGATAAAAAAGTAAATTTGTGTTAGTTACTAAATTTAATTTAATTTTAAAAAAAAATTGATTGGCCTAAGAGCGTAACCGCACACAAGACCATTTTTTAGAAAAAATACACACCAAAGATTGTAACCGAACACACGATAATATTTAATTATTTTTTTATGAGAAAGAAAAACAGAATTTATGAAATGATCAAATTTACATTTTTTGTAAAAATGAATAGATTTACATTTTTTATTTTTTTTGCATAAAAAGCAGCCCCCTTTTTTTTTTTCTTAAAATGACCAGAAAACTAAAATAAAAAAAGTCTTTGAGATTGTTTTTGTTGTTTTTTTTTTAAGGCAAAAACATGGGTTATGTATCAACTTTATAATGAAAAATATAAAATTAACATCTAGTTTAATAATAGAACACAAATATATAATAACAATAAAACATAATTTAACTAATTCCAATAAGGTTATGTATCACTTCATAATAATAAAGATAGAATTAACACCTAGTTTAATAATAAAACACAAATATACAATAACAATGAAACCTAATCATATTAAGTATCATAACATATTTAACTAATTCAAATAAACTAAACATAATAATTTAATAAAAAATATAAACATGCTTCATTATATTTTGAAGTTACATTGCAAAAAGTAAGGAAAGAGATATACCTAAAGAGATGATGACAAAACAATGGTGAAATCAAAACTTAATTGAACTCTCAAAGACCACCAAAGATGAAATATATATATATTTTTCTTTTAGAAGTTATGATTTTCCCTCTTCTAATTTTCTGTACTTGTTTTTTTTTCTTCTTCCTCTTTAATGAAATAAGAATGGGGGTTTAAATAGATGTTGAGCATTAAACCCCCACTCTTTTTGAAAACTTAAGAGTCAATGCATGCATTGGACTCTTTGTTTTCTCAAGGTGCCACCCAAGATGACAAATGAAATTTCTTTTTTTTCTTTTTCCTTTTTCAAGATTTAATTAAAAGACTACATTGCCCTTTTAGATGATCTATTTCTTTTATTCATTAATTGAATAATAGCTAAATGGGTCACCTGAAAATTTAGAATAGGCCCAAAATGTCATTTTAGAGGACCCATTTCTTTTATTCATTAATTGAATAATAGCTAAATGAGCCATCTGAAAATTTCAAAATAGGCCCAAAATTGATCAAGACCCAAAAATTAAAAGAAAATCAGTCCACTAACGCAAAATCTAAACATCTAAACTATTTTGAAGATCAAACACAACAAATAGGG
>NW_006239122.1:0-47348 GCF_000226075.1 Solanum tuberosum
CCCTTCTCCACTTAAATATCGGGCTTCGCTTTGCATGGTATGAGGCTTGAACCAGCGACCTAAGCCACAAATCCACCACCTTTTTCCACTCGAGCTAGGCCTTGGGGGCAAAACATATGTATGAGTATATGTTAGATCTAACTAAATTTGATATAAGCAAAACATAATGATGATTGGCAAACAAAAAAACCATTTTTTTAATTTGTAATTCATATATATGAAGAAAAAAAATACATAGCTTAGCAACTTTAACCTTCTAATTATCCTTTATAATGATATTTTAAAAAATAACAACCATGCATTAGGTTTCTAGCAAATTCCAAAAAATTATATATGTAATTGTTAATTCAAAACTACATAAGATGTTAAAACTAAATAGAAACTCAATCTTAAATTGAATTGAGAAACATTCACTTTTTTCTACGGGATGGCCAAAGAACTAATGGGAAAATGGATTCATTTAAATGATGATGTTATAAAATGTAGCATGTGTAGTAAAATAAAATGACAAGAAAAAAAGAAGAGAAAGAGAGAGACACAAAGTAGTAGTAGCTTTTCTCTATTATTGAATGTTTTTCTTTCACTTACTCTTTCCTTATGTTTCTTACTTTTGTTACAAGAAGAGGGGTATATATAGTTGTATATACTTGGGCACCAAGTGTGATACATGGCTGTCACCTCCAGAGCCTACACCCTGGGCGGGACTGGCACTCGAGAACCATTGCTGGCCCCAAGCGAACCCTTAGCCTGGCTTAACTCTTAGCGGAAGACTTTACTCAACATAAATGTACTTTTAAAAGTAAACTAAAAGCTCAATAGATAACTTAGAATGTATAAATAACATTCACTAGCAAAAATGGCAATTCAAGTCTCAAAATTGAAATGGAAAGATTCAAGAACTAACATCAACTGACTGTCTATAAAGCCTCTAATAACTGAGATGGACGTCGGAACAAGACCAACGACATCCTAATGAACTAATATTCTGAAAACAATAAAAAGGGGATCCTCCGGAAGCAATGAGGCTCACCAACAACTCTAAAGCTCAACTAGATCAGCGATGCGTTGGATACTGATCCTGGTTACCTGTATCTGCATCATAAAAGATGCAGGCCAACTGACATCAGTACATTGAATGTACGAGCATGCGAGGGGAATACTACTAAAACAAGACATAAGCTTGAAAGGAACTAAAGGAACATACTTGGTCTCAACTGAACTCAACTCATTTCAATATAAAGCAATAATATAAATGCAATTTAAATAAATGCTTTTAAAACATGGATAATAACTATGTGTATTTAGAAATACAATGGTAACTCAGTTTGTATGCAAGGATACAATTTAAACTCTGTTTGTATGTGAAAATACAAATAATCTATGTGTATATAAGAATACAAAATATAACTATGGGAGTTTCTCTAACCGACAACTATATATCACTTATGAGCTATGTGATGATACAACATTTTGCCTCATGCTGCCAGGGCCGTCCTATACCTTGCCGGGGGTATAGAACCTAACTACTATGTGGATCCACTAGTCTATGCTAAAAAACACTAAGGAATCATCTAAAAAATATGACCCTTTTCTACCCATGTTGGCTACATGTTTTATGGGGGATGTGAATTGTCTGAACTCTCCCCCATATCGATGCTCAATACTACTACAAAAAATGTAACTAGCTCATATGTGTAAAAATATAACTCTCTCTGTGGATTGAGATAAATGCTCAAAAACTAGCCCAAAGGCTCTTTTCGAAATCAGTGTTTCCACTCTTGCTTAAATGTGAAAACATTTAATCTTTACTAAAAACTAACTCAAAGGCTCTTTTGGAAATCAATGTTTCCTTTCTTGTTTAAATGTGAAAACATTTACTCTTTATTGAAAACTAGCTCAAAGGCCTTGTTGGAAGTCGGTGTTCCCTTTCTTGTTTAAATGTGAAAACATTTACTCTTTGGGAATACATAGTCCCCATATACTCTTTTAAAGAAATGAACTTCACTCTTTACTCTTTTCTCTTTACTCAGCTACAAAACTCAAGTACTTAAAACAAGTTTAAAGCATTTGCAAAAGACTTTTGAAAGACTCTAAGAACTCTCTAGACTTGGCTCTTAACTTTCCTTAAAATTTGAATTTATGAATTCAAGGTTATGATTCATGTTTATGGATGATATCATGATATGTAGACGTACCTTAGAGTGTCAAAATCAACTAGAAAATATAGGTACATTTCAAGGGAACTCAAACGGAAAGAAGTGGGAAATGGTAGAGGACCTAGCGACCCTAGCATACTGAGTGGCGCCGGCGCTAGAGCCATAACTACAGAACTTGGGTTGGGGTGTTCTGAGTGGAGCAACGCTCCAGAGCCCAAATTACAGAACATGATGTGGGGCGCTCTGAGTGGCGTGGTGCCCCACCCCTTTTCCCCAGATTTTTGACAAATTTTCTTATTTATTTTTCGACCCTAATTCGTCTAGATTCGATTAGTTCCTTCCCCCAAACACTTAGATTCGAATACCCAACCAAAGTATACAAGAATCAGCTCAAAAACAACTTCAAATCTCATGAAACTAACTCAAAAACTCCTCAAAAACTCAACAATCAAGAACCCAATAGAAACTTCAACAAAATCCATCAAGAACTCAATTACTCTATTTTCAAGAACGTAATTACGCTGAAATAAATCATGATTGGCGCGTGGGTGAACGAACCCAACGCTATGTGATCTCACATACCTCGTAGGGATTAACCCTTGGCGAAATCCGCAAGCGAAACCTCAAGAACGATGATGAACTTTGGCTTTTCTCCTCTTTTCTCCTTTCTCAAAGCCTTAGCGTAATTCTGTAAAGGGTAAACTGAACCAAATCAGTCTAGACCCTAATTAATTCATTGAAAACAAATTAAACACAATTGGTAGGGAAAAGACCAAAATACCCCTTAAAAATCTGGTTAACTTACCTTATCTAGACAACCAACTTTGAACGGGCATATCTCCCTCATACGAGCTTGAAAATTAGTAAACTCAGTGGCGTTGGAAAGATAATTCAAAGATCTTTCATTTGATATCTTGTAGCACACCTAACTCATCATGTACTGAGAGTTATGGTCGTTTGAAGTTGACCCAAAAGTCGCACTTAACATAACTTAGCCAAATTTCAGATTTTTCAATCTTTCCAAAAATGGTTCTTTCTAATTCTAGCTCTTTCAAATAGGGGGGTGTTACAATGGATATCTTCTTACCGTGTATACACTTTTGGGACCAAGTATATCATATGGATGGTTAGGTTACAACACTTTGTTAGTTGTGTGTATATTCATCTTACAGATAGTGTATAGTGTGTACATATATGTTACTACAAAATATATGTATGTGGACATCCATTTTACAACACTCTCCCTTGGAGGTCTATGTCTTAATAGATAGTGTGCCTCATTAAAACTTTACTAAGAAAAACCCAATGGGAAAAATCTTAGTGAAGGAAAAAGAGTACACATATCTTAGAATACGCATTAAGAGCTACCTCATTAAAAACCTTACCAGGAAAATCCAATGAGAGAAAACCTTGGTTAAGAAAAAAAGAGTGTAACATATATTATACTCCCCCTGATTATGACATCACTTAACAACCCAAAGATGACACATTTCAATCTTATATCTTGGTTTCTCAAAGGTTGAAAATGCCTTGGTGAATACGATTGTTGAATATCTACTGCATCCTTCTTTTGAAGGTCATGAATAAAAAGAAGAACTTTGATGAAATGTATTTTGCTCAGTCTTCTTTGATGTATCTGTCACGCCCCGAGGCTACCCTCTTGACGTAACACGAGACCTAGGATCACAAGTGACCCTAAGCTAACCCTGAGTCTGACATATCATAAGCATACTATAAAAGTTACTGAGTAAAACATGTACTATGCGGAAGCTATAACAGTGGATATCTGAAAATGGGAAAAAACCCAACTAATCTGAATATATAAAGCATACTAAGAGTTTAGTGATAATTGAAACAACCATTTAACAACTCAAGCTGAATCTACTACTATGTCTGAAAAGCTTCTAACTGAGTTGAGTTGCTGGGACATTCCCCCAGCTAACTCTAACAAAAATAAAAACTGAATAAAAGACCAAAAATGAAAAACATGTATGTTGTCCTCGAAGTATGAGGACTCACCATTGAAACTGCTGAATGCGAATCGAGAATCGATCTAAGCATGATATGGATGCTGAGTACCTGAACCTACATCATGAAAGGATGTAACGCAGAGAATGCGTCAGTACTTGGAATGTACTGAGCATGCAGGATATAGATATACTAAGCTGAACAAAATATATAAGCTGAACAATGCATAACTGAGCAATGATGTAATCTGAAACAAGATATATATATGTACTGAGGTATAACTGAAAAGAACTGAGCTGAATGCAATGACCAAGTGTTAATCATAAAGATAACATGTTGAACTGTAAACTAATATAAATGTTGAAAACCTAGTCAAATGCACTAAGAGTCTGACTGTGGGAGCTACTATTAACCGACATAAACCACGTCAGCTAAACGTGGAGTCTGATGTATACGCCCCATCGAGAGGACCCAATATACCTTGCCAGGGGTATAAAGGCATGAATGGAGTGATCACTAAATCTGATGCCTAACAGAGAGGACTTATAATCCTACGGGGGCTCGTAGTTCTGGGACTATGAGGGTACGCTGAACCCTAGTCCAACTCGGTACTAAGCCTACTCCCAACTGAAAATGTGTATGACACAACATAACTGAAATACTGGATAACTCAATGTTCTGACATGTAAATCTAAGAATGCAACACTTAGGAACTGACAATGTAATATTCAAAAACTGAAGCATGTTTATCTGTTTAACTGACCTAGCAAGTGTAATTCATGAACTAAGAGAATCTACACAACTAGGGTTATGAGTTTCATGCAAGGAACTAAGCAAACTTTCCAACGAACATGATATTTTGATTAAGAGTACTACAACAACTGAATCACAACAATTATCCAAAGATTTAGAAAACCCTAGGTCTAAACAAGATATAGAGAATCAAGAATCTGACTGAATTCTAGGGACCTAGTGGATGAAAGGAACCACTAGTGAAATTCCACATACCTGGTGACGAAATCTATGGAGAAATCCTTTGGATTTCGGGGCTGAAACTTGAAGAACACTGCTGCATGTTCTTGAAAGAAACTGGCACCTCTTTCTCTTCTTTCTTTCTAATTAGGATGATTTTTGGACAATGAGGGGTCGTTTCGTAGAGTGTATTAGAAACAATAATGCATGTATTAGCCTTGTGTATTACTAGTACCTTATTTGGTACTCTTTTTCAACCTATGTATAACTAATGCTTGCATTAGTTATACACTCTATTGTGTATTAAGGTATGCATTGCTAATACCATGGATTTCTAGGTATTAGCAATGCAATGGTTTTAATGCATGCATTAACATGATAAAAGACTCAATTGCACCTCAAAACCTTTGTTACATCTTTTCCACCATAAAAGTGAAGGGTATCTTTGTAAATAATTTTTTAAATGCAATACATATTATTTTTAATACATCAAACCAATCAATGTATTAAAATAATATATGTATAATTAATGCAAGTATAATTAATGCATGCATTGCTAATGCAAGCATTACTAATACACTATATCTAGCATTATCCTTATACACTCTACCAAACGACCCTTGAGGGTTCTGGGTATGTCTGACTAGGTTATTATACTTATTCTGAGTAAAACGACGTAGTTTTGGTATTAAACGACGTAGTTGAAGTGCCCTAACGCATAGGGAAAATTCCAAAACGACCCTGACTTAAAAGCTGACGAAGCCCATCCACGGAGGGACCGACGGTCTGTTGTTTGGACTACCGGCCGTCGTTTGGGTTCGTAGGTCATGCCCTGCCCGACAGGGATTCACTAAAACGAGCATAATTTCTTACTCCGAGCTTAGATTTTAGCAAACACGGTGGCGTTGGAAAGAGGATGCAATTATCTATAATTTGATAGGTCATGAGCCACCTAATTTATTTTGTACTAAAAGATATGACCGTTTGAAGTTGACCTAACAACTATTTTCCTCTAAATAACTGCTAACCCTCACCTACGGTCAGACCTACGGTTCGTAGGTCCAACCACGGACCGTACTGGTCTCCAGTGGGTGGGATCAGAGACCATCAACTTTGGACCCCAATGACGGACCCCACCTATGATCCGTGGGTCTATCGACGAACCGTGGCCCACGACCGTAGGTTTCATCCTTCGGTCCTGAAACTTTTCTAAGTCTGGGACTGAACCAAGGAACCCCACCTACGGTCCGTCGGTGGCTTCCATTGGTTCTGACACCAGATCCTGGAAAGCTGCATTTTTCTATTTTTCTCAAATATGAGGTGTTACATTATCCTCCTCTTAGTTGAGCACCCGAGGCATTGCCTTCATATAATGTTGTTTGTAACGATCCATTTGGTCGTTTTGAGTACTAGAACTTTTTATTGCATAAAAGACTCTTTCGATAAATTTTAAATGAGTATTTTGGACTATTCGTAACTTTAATTATAAAATTAATGGGGTAGTTTTAATAATTTATTAATTGGTGGTTAAGAAAATAACATTAAAATTAGTAGTGGGTGACTTTTATCATTATTTTTATAATTAGTCACGTATATTAATTAGGGTATTAAACAATCCGTAGAGAAAAAGAAAGAAAAAGAGAATGGAGGGCTTACCCGGGCGGCGACACAAAGAGCAGTAGTGTGTTAGTATAAGGTGGATTGGGGGGACAATGTTTGAGTGGGAAATTAATGGGAATGAGAGAATTGAAAAATAATGAATCATGTACGTTGCATGCTTAGTGAAAGGGTTATGTGTGGTGTCGGTTTGGGAGGAAAAGAATTAACAATTGAATTGATATTATGTTAGAATGACTACTTAAAAAGAGATAAGTTTGAGTTGGCAAATTGTAATACATTAATAGCCCGTAGAGATGCTAATAATTGGCTTTGATTAGTCGGTCATTGGAAATTATATTTAAGGAACGAAAGTATTATATGCTCATGGGTTGAACAATTGAAGTAGATTGTTTCGGTTCCAGTGGTGTGCTAAGCAGTAGTCCGGCTTTAATTATTTTATTTAGTTATCATCTTATAACTTAAGTTTTCATATATTGGTATGGATAATTAAATATTAGGTTTATCGAATTATTTAAATTTCATTAAAGTTATGCTAATTGGAGGAATTAAGACTTATCCTTAGGTTTGAACTTTAGGAAATTGATTATAGAATTAGGTGAGTCTTTGGGTTTAGGCTAGACATAGAATAATATGTGTTAATAGACTCATTAACTTACAAATTATGCATACATACTTGATAAATTGGAATGGTTCGGAGGCATTGAGGAAAGGAAAAGTATTGGAGAAGTAGCTTGCTTGACTTCGGTTCTTCGGTGGAGGTAGGTTATGGTTTATTCTATGTGATAGATAGACTCTTAATGGTATGCATTGAGTGATATTGTGAAGTTCTCTATGTACTTGATTGTGTGGTTGTGTGGCTTGGTTGTGTGGTTTGTGATTGGTCTGAAATCCTGAGACTGTGAGCCCCTCTCTATCGAAGTGATGCCTTGAATAAAGAAGTCTCAATGAAATATTGTTAATGAAATAAAAAGTGGTGATAATAATTGGTAAATTAACGATATATTGGATCAGGTGCCACGTTTCGACATGGTATTATTGGATCGGGGTGTCACATTCCGACACGGTATTATTGGATCGGTCACGTTCCGACATGGTATTATTGGATCGGGGTGTCACGTTCCGACACGATAACATTAAAGAGGAAAGCATATTTAATTAATTGAATGTACTCAATCTCAAAGAACTCAATTCCCAAAATAGCGTGGTGTGGAGGCATGAGTCCTCATGTGTGTGTTTGGTATTGTGACTGATTACGCGCTTGCTTAAGTGTTGTTGGCACTTGTTCATATTGTTCGTTGTTTTCCACCTGCTAAGTGTTATAGTTGACTTCATGTTATTACTTTATGCATATTAGTTTCTATTATGAGTCAGCCGATGTTATCTACTCAGTACATGTTGCCTTGTACTTAGTCCTACTTGTATTTTTCTTTGTTTTCGTTTTGTGGAGTGCAGTGAGTGTACCAACGACCTTGACTTGCCCTCAGGTCTAGCCAGTCTCCAACACATCAAGTTCCAGGGTGAGCTATTCATTCAAGCTTGTGTTGGATTCTCTCGGTCATGACATGATGTCCTTAGTTTTCGGACATAAACCATTTATTTCATTTATTTTGGTGTCTTTGATACTCTTAGACTTAGTATTTGGAGATTAGATGTCGTTGAAGTGATGATTTTCAGGGTTTGGGAATGACATATAGTAGACTTTAATGGATTTGTGTTTCTTACACTAATAAGATTTAAGCTTCCGCATTATGGTTAGTATTTTGTAAGTTGAATGATTAATATATGATGGGGTTTGGATTCCTTGGTTCGCCCACCTAGGAGGTTAAGTGTGAGTGTCACTCATGACTCGTTTTGGGTCGTGACATTGTTGGAATATCTCTTATCAAATGAAGGTCATATATTTTTTGGATATATTTATTGATCTCAACCAAATATATTTTTGACAATCACTCAATTCGTGATCTTGTCGACGTAGAAAAATTACTCGTTAGATTTGTTAGCAGCAACAATCGAGCACTGACGAACACTTTCAATAAAATTGACTGTCTTGTGGAATGATTTGAAATGATAGTATTTCCAAATGAAAATATTTAACTTTCATGAGTTCAAACTTCATAATTTCCTGCAATTTCATAATCAATAAATCTCGACACAATTGACCAGAATAAATAATTTATATCGATATTTGATTCACTTTAATATCTCCACCGATAAGAGTGATGTTATATTTTGCATGCATACTAAATTATTTACCATGAATAATAATAGCATGATACATAAGTGCACCAATTGCACTATGACATGGTGTTTTCTAACCATTTTAGTGAGATCGAAATCGATCTTTATGTTATGCGATCTTACAACCATTGGGGTACTAGTCAATGGAATCGCTTTATAACCTTTTAAATCCTTCAAGAATTTTTGTATAATATTTATTTTCTATCTAGACATGATGATCATTCATCATGCATATTCAAGCTTTTCATATATTGTTAGACTGAAAGAAATATCATTGCATCCACATTAGGAGTATACATCTCCATACAATAATGTTAGGACTTTTGTGAAAAATCTTTATTTTTCAATGCACAAGCCTTACTTCATATTTAACGATTTCACTTATCGCACAATAATTCATTTGTACCCCACTGACATTATATCTTGGTATATGGACAAAATAAGTCAAAAACATCACTTTTCCAAGTGAATAAAAATATAGTTGAATTGTATTTTCTTTGGCCAATCATTTATCTGTCAACTCTTGACAAATTTAATATCAAGATCCTCATCATCATTTATAATTTTGCGCGCTATATTATATTTAAGATATCGTCGACGGTTATTTGCTATCGAATCTAATGTGACATAACTTATCAAGCTTATTTTAGTTTTCATCATTTTTAGGTACCTGAACCTTTGCCTAGATTTTATAAAGTGTTATGTCATGGTTCTCTTTCTAAAGCACTTGCCTCATTATATTGACCATCTTGATTATTTGCTCTTTTTCTTCTTCAAGAAATTTTATCTTTCGAATCGATTAACTTATCTCGCTTCAGGCGTTCCATAAATTATGTCCTTCAATGACTTTTCATTGGAGCATTTATAACTGGATCATAACATAAGGTTAGCGAATGCGTCTGACAATTGACTTAAATTATCTCTTCAATGAGAATCATACCAATGATAATTTATTATGTATAACTTATTTTCCAGCTGCTTATCTTCCCCTAATGTTAGATAATCTAACATTCACCCAACCTTATTTGGGGACTCATCTTTGTGCATTGTGTAATGGTGGAGCAATAATATACCGCACATTTAAATTTCTAGATGAGAATTATTTGATTCGTGACCCTGAACCAATTGTGATAGGGACACCTTATTGGCTTGATACATATAAGGGTTGCTACACTTTAAATAACACATCTCATACCAAATTTTTTGGGAGTTTTGTTCTCATAACCAATGGTTTAGCTATAATTGGAGACATATAGTTTTTGCTTAAACCACTTGGATATATACCAACATTATCAATATAGTTTTATAATTTGAAATGTGCTCTTGATTTATCAATTCGAGCAAACAACCTTTGCGAAAATCAAATTGCAAGTTGATAGTAAAACACATGTGACCATAACATAGATGCATCTATATAATAGTAAATGGTTCACATGGCAGGTGAATGGGCCCATATTCACCTTTTTATACATTTCAAAATTTTAGGAGATATAATCTCAACCTTAGCTGGTGTAATGATGATTTTATCATGAGAACAAACAACACGAGAATTCTTGAAGAATTTATTATTTCTTCAATATATATAACCACGTGAATTCTCTGTAATTTTTGTATCATATTTAAATCGGAATGGTCATTAATCGGTTATGCCAACTGATATTTATTTCAATAAACTTCTAGTTTATTTTGCATGTGATTCCATCATCATGTCTTTCACATAAATATTTATAACTCACTTTGATTATATGAAGATCTTAAATCTTTTCATATTTTGTAGTCTCTATATTTATTTATTTTTTGACTATTTATTTGAAACTTAAAAAGTTTCTTTCAAGACTTACTACAATTCCAATATCATGAGCAATTTTATTTCTTTGGGTAGTAGCACATTAGCTCACCAAATCTCACAATTAACATTGGATACTACCACTTATTTCATAACATTATTTGTGTGGTAAACATCTCTTTCAAGGAGAAATTTATATCATTATTGTCATGGTCAAAATCATTACAAGAAAAACTTGTTTCTTGATTTACTTTTGTCATTAGTATCTCCTCCCTTTTGTTTAATATCAGGAAAAATATTTTTGACGTACAGAGATACATAATCAATGACAAATTTTCGTGATCAAGAATCATTTCCTTCGCCATTTCGATAGTTCATCATAAAACGTACCACAATAATTGTGATGTACTAAAAGTAATTGACCAATGACCATTTATACCAACATAAAATTTCTTTATTTCTCTCTAACCTCCAATAGGGGTGAGTTGTGGTATTTATTAAATCATACATGAGTATGTATTTATTTATTATTGGACACATTCACTTTCAAGAATGGTCCACTTTTCATGATACTTATCACAAGTCACATTCTCTTCAAGGAATTGACCATAATCATATATGCATGCTTCGTAATTATTTATTTCATTAGAAGTTCATTGTCATGCTTTGAAATTTATCATATTCATATGACATACCTCGACATCACTTTTGAAAGTCAAGGGTATCACCACTTTTTCATCCTTTTCTTTGATGGAGGATTTATAAACATATCAAATTATTAGGTCTCATAACAAACATGTTTCTAATGACCTTTCATATCATTTTGATGACAAAAATTGTCTTCACTCTTTAAAGGCCATTTTGAGAACTCATAATGTTCTTTCTTTTATGATTACCACAATGATGACTATTATAATTTTGTCCCTTTACGTCCATATTCATATGTTTAATCATAAAATTATCTTGTCATCTTTCAGACTTTTAATGTATTGCTATCACATTCATTTCAAAGAATGAAGCATTTCAATGGGACGAGCTTCACATTTTTTTTTATCAAGAGCATATCAATTTGCTCAATTATCATTATATATCAATATATTACATTGAGACTTTAACCCAATGTCTTGTCCATACAAAGGCATATTATGCCAAAATACGAAGGGAATTGAACCCAAAATCTTATCATCAAGGTGCATCGAGACTTTAATCGATGTCTTACCCTTTTGGTGTATGAAACTTGAATCCACCGTCTTACCCTCAATCAATAAAATTTACCCTTTTACGCCTTTAAAATATTATCACTTTGTTATTAATAGCACAAATAAATTTAGTCATAATAACACTTCAAAAGATCATATACAAATTATTACATTTCCTAAACGAAGCAAAGTTGATCCTCATAGGTGGCTCTGAATACTATTTTCAGCTTAAAAGTTTTATGAATAATTCACTCATTGAAAGACCAACAAATTAATTCTCAACATTGACTTTATATGTTGCTAGTTAACAAAATTTCTTTCTTCAATTGAAATTCATAGATAAAGCAACTAGAGGTAAACACTAATAATCACAATAAATAAAATGATACCTCAAAATCCAAGAATTAAATAAACACTTGATAAATGGACCTAATAAAGTCTACATGTCAAATTGTCTCAATGATATGTAGGTTATATGTCAACATATATTTTATGAATTTTAGAAATTCGCATACTCTTTTTGTAGATATATATGAATCAGAATTAATGTAATTAGTATTATGAAGGAAGCTTACCATAAAACAAAAATATATAATTAGCTTACCATTGACAAGTTTGTTAATTGTCAACCTAAATGACATGCCAATGCCACTTCAAAGAATCTTTCATGACAGAAAAATCATTTTGATGATTCCAAAAGAAAATAAAATACTTTTTCAAATATTAGTTTGCTTACCTTTTTAAAGCAACTATAAAACAAGTTATGTAGTACATATAACATATGATAATAATTCAAGAAGTAAATGATTAGCTAGTGAAAGATAAACAAGTATAAAAATAATCAATGATGTTGATCACAGTTAATGTAGGTCAACATAAGAAATTTTAGTACCTTTTTATTTTTATTTTGATATGCATTCCTTAAATTAACTATATCTCATTTAAAAGCAATCATGAATTTCTAGGTAATAACCAAAACAAAGTATCAACCAAATTAAAAATTCATGTTATGCACTTTTAGTCTTCTAATGATTTTGATAAGTTCAATTCTTCCAACAAGGTTATAAATTAAGTATGTACTAATTATTTAATGTGAAAAAATCTTATAAACTACACGTGATTATCTACAGTAAGCATGAACTAGTTACTTTAAAAATGTGGTAAGTTAAGTGTTGCAATGACCAATGAGTTAGATTAAATTTTTCTTACAGAAAAATTTCTTTTACATTGTTAGTATATATTTCTAATATTTAATTTGTTACAAAGACGAGTCTCATGAAAGTTAATAAGTTTGTAAATAATGTCAATGTTTGTGTACTGATTTTATGATATTCTGCTGAAGATTTAGTAGAACTATATCTATTGTAGTTTCACATGGGTCTGAAGTGGATAGAATGTGTGTAGATCTTACCTTTATCTTTGCGAGGTAGAAAGTTTATTTTAGATAGACTCTTGGTTCAAAAAAGAAGATATTCAAAGAAGGATTGTAAAAAAAAGTGTGACAACAAAATATATACCAAGTTAGAAAGCAAATGAAGCTACAAATAGTAGAACACCTCGACGTATAAGAAACTACATAATTACTAAATACTACTACTAATAAGGTTGCGAAGAGATGGAGCTAGCCCCTCTCATCTTTCATCTAAAAGGCGACAATACTAGCTATCAACTAACATTCTATCATAATCCAACTTAATCAATTGGGAGTTAATTTTATACAGTTTGAGAGAGGGTTAGGAACCTATACTAATGTAGATTTCACATATTTCACTAAAATCATAAGTAAAAGTAATAAGAATGCACTTTTCATACTTACTTCATACTCATATCCATCAAATAGTTCACATTGATGTATAAAATCAGCTTTGTTAAAATAAAATAATAAAAATGTACTTTTAATATCTACTTTACATTCACACCCACCAATAATAAATGTTATTTTTATACCTATTTTGCAAACATATGAACATATTTGAAGTTTATTCATAATTCGTACAATAAAAATTGCGTGCAGAATATATATCACTTAATAAAATTATAAAACACAACATACAAGTTCTAAAAAATAAAAATTATCAAAATATGAAGAAAAAAAATTGAACTATTAATACATTTGGAAGAACTTTTGCTTTTTAGACTTGAAATTCTTCAAATTGTTCTTCACCCAAATACACTTTGATTCTTTTGTTTGTGAAGTCTCACTGTTCACAATTTTTTTACCTCTTTTGTGATGTGTTTCTGGTACAAAATCTAAGTCAGAATCGTCTGATGGAGGAGATACAACATTTTTGCACTTCTTTTCTTGTTGGATTGTTTTGTAGAATTGATTTGAATGATAATATATCCATTTTTCGTATTATCGAAATCTATGAACACAGAACGAAGATGGTTATGAATTGTTTTTGAAGAAGATTATGGGGAGAGGTTTGCCATTTTACCTTTTAGAATAACGAGTTATACTCAAACTCCTAAACTCCTTCCCAAATTGTTGTGATTTTGTTTCCTCAATAACTTCTTCCTAAATTGCAGTAATTTAGTTTTCCAAATAACTTCTCCCTAATTAAAACGTACATGATATTACTTTTTCTTACATGCACTAAATATTAAAATAAAAAATAAAATAAATTTAATTTAATATTAATTAATTCGGATCTGTTACCACTCGTAATTAATCTGTTATATTATAAATTATTAATTAATAGATGTATAGGATGTAATATATGTGGATTAATTTATTTTTTGCTGATTTATATGTAATACTACTTTATTCTTGACTATATATGCACCTTTTTTCTTCTTCATAAAAGGTTATGTCAAAGATTGCCTTTTTCTTTCCTTGTTTTCGTTTTTTACTATAACATCTGTGTAATCCCACGAGTAGGATTTGATAAGGGTAGATTGTATGTAGATTTTACAGGCCTCGTAGAGATTGAGAGGTTGTTTCCGATAGATGCTTAGCTTAAGTAAAGCCTGCCACATGCACTACTAGTAGTTGTTAGTTCTGAATTAGTTTTTGGGTTATTTGTTTGTATGATTATTATTTATGTAGAGTTTTGTACTAGGGTTTATCTATTCACATGATAGGGTTTACATTTCATTATGAAATAAGTCATCTTTTTGGTTGAGAGTTGTATTTTTGGGTTATTTGTTTGTATGATACTTATGATGCATGCAAACAGTCTTAGAGAATGACCTCTAGGATTAGGTTGAGAGGTGCTCTGTATGATCCTAGCATAGAGGATGCAATTGTTGATTATTTACTTTTAGGATTTATCTATCAAGGCTTACATTTAATTGATTTGTCGACCTAATCATGCAAAAGAATGAAAGTATGCTATAGCTATACAGTTCCAGGGTGGATCAAAGTGGATACCTAATGCCTTAAGTTGTCTGAGTCTGAATGAAGCCATGTAGATAAATGCTTATGTGTTCCTTGTAGTGATTACTACTGGTCTTGGCTTTCACATCTTTGTTCGATACAAACTCTGCTTCTTGTTGCAGTCTTAAAATATCATTCTACAATTGATCTTCTTTTTAGGGAATGTGGAACCCTAAAAAGACATCCATAATAACTATTGAAAGACCGGAGAGCTTCCGAGTTCAAGAAAAAGTCTACTGGAGAAATGAAGGAACAATGATAGATGGTAATATATATAGTGATTTGTTAGGGTATATACTATTAATCATGTGCTTAGAAATAGTATGCTAACAATTTTCAAGATTAAATATCTTAGTAGAAGATTGTTAGGGTATATACTATTAACCATGCATTTATAAATAGTACATTATAACAATCATGATGGTTAAAAGTCTAAGTGGGAGATTGTTGGGATACACACTATTAACCATGTGTTTAGATATACTATTTATTATATTCATTTTTAATAGATCATATATTCATTTATGGCATCTGTTTACTTATATAGTAGATGATTTAGTGTATAGAGTTTTAACTTATACACATATGATTAAATCACCGGTTCTTATAAGTATAAAGTTTTTTGTTCACAATCTTAGATGGGAATTGGACATGCCATCGGTACGATTGTAGCACAAGATTATATGTAGTTTATCTTGATTACGGGAATGGTTTAGTTCCAACTTCTTGTGCTAGTGCATTTTGTATGTATTGAACGGGACCAAGTAGAGATAGTTGCTTTAGACTGACTGACAAAAGCATATTCTCTAAAGGTAATTTAATTTAATGATTAGTATCTGTAATCTTAACATGGGAAATTACATATATATTTAATGGAGAATTTCGAAATATAAATAGAGGAATGCAATTACGAATTTCTAGTGGAATGATTTGTTATTTATTATGGTAAGAATAATTCAAATTAATTATTTAAAATTATTTCCATAATAAGAAGCCTCAGTAATAAATTATGTGGTCTCTTACCATGCCCATATTTAACTAGAACACATAATCTATTCTAAAGGGAAAAGGGAGAAGTATGTGTCTTTCTCTATTCTAAGGAAAGGGAGAAGTATATATCTTTCTATGTTCTGAGGCAAGGGAGAAGTATATCACTTTTAACTTTTTCGATTCTATGGAAAGGGAGAAGTACATGACTTTTTCTATTCTAAGAAAAGGGAGAAGAACATGTCTTTTTCTATTCTTTGGAAAGACAGGGTGTTCGCCATCTCCTACTTGGATTAGGAAGAAATCTCTATAAATAGGGATTCTTCTAGCCCTTGAAAGAGAATAAGTTTTATACACGATACTTGCCCACCTAAGTATTGAGAGAGTTTGGAAGTGAACTTATCACTGTAGAAGACCATAGAACTGACGTCCAATTTGTGGACTAGCTTGTGGATTCACTTGAATGTTCTAGCTTGTCGACTAGCTTGTGGATTCACTTGCATGTATCTGCTCACGCTTCATAATTCCTGAATCAAATTTCAGAAATTTTATCTGCTCTAACATGATTGTACTTGTTCTAGCATAAACTATGTGTTATCTATTATTCATGTAAGCAGTATGCTTCTTGCATGCTTCCATTGTGTATATAGTTTTCCTGCATGGTTAAGCTAGATAAATTTCATATTGAGAAGGATGGAAAACACACTTGGATAGATCACATCATTTGTATGTCATGACCCAAAACCGTTCATGAGTGGAATTCACACTTAACCTTTTAGGTGGGTGAACCAACAAATGCAGACCCCAACTTATTTTAGTTGTTCAACTTATGCGCAACAACAATATTGTGGAAACTCAAATCTTTTTAAAGTAAGAAATAAAAATCCTCTACAATCTATTTCATGTCGTTTTCCAAAACTTGAAAATCATCACATCAAGGATATTTGATCTCCAATTACTAAGTCTGAGAGTATCAAAGACACCATAATAGAAAAATAAAATAGTTTGTATCTGAAAACTAAGGACATCATGACATGACTGAGAGAATCCAATATGAGCTAGAAAGAATAGCTCACCTAGGAATCTTATGTGCTGGAAACTGGCAGAGCTAAGGGCGAGTCTAAGTCGTTGGTACACTCGCTACATTTCAGTATAGGAAAACGAAGAAACTACAAGTAGGGGTTAATACATACTGGGTAGGTATCATTGGTCAACTCAAAATTGAACTATATGCATAAAGTAATAACATAAAATCGACTATAACACTTAACAGGTGGCAAGCAACAAGCAACATGAACAAGTGAAGACAACAATGAAGCAAATACATAATTAATCAACAGTATCAAGAACACACATGAGGACTAAAGCCTCAACATCACGCTCTTTTGTAAAATGAGTTCTTTGAGATTGAGTATATTTAGTTATTTTAATATGTTTTCCTTTATTGTTACTGTGCCAGAACGTCGAACTCGATCCAATAATATCGTGTCGGCTTGTTGAACCTAATCCCAATATATTGTGCCAGCTCGTGGCACCCGATCCAACAATATAATCAATTCATCATTCTTTATCATCAGTTTCTACTTCATTAACAATATTTTATCGAGCTTTATTTATTCAAGACATCACTTTGATAAAGCAAGTTCAAGATTATGACTTTCGTGGTCTTGGGATTACATACCAATAACAACTACATACAAATCATCCAAATCACAACAATTAAATACATAGAAAATTTCACAACATTACTCAAAGACTATCAATCACTATTAAGAGTCTCTCTATCATATAGAACAAACCATAACCTACCTCAACTGAAGAATCAAAGTCAAGCACGCTAATTCACCAATTTTTTTCTTTTTCAATGCCTCAGAATGTTCCCAATCTATCAAGTATGCATAATTTGTAAGTAAACACACTCAACTCTATCATCAAGTTTCAACCGTGATTTTAATTAATATGTCAAATCTTATATTTTTAAAATTTTAAGCCTAGGGTTATGTCTCAGTTTCTTCAAATATCATAAATTTAATGGTAACATATAATACAATACATCTAATATTTAGTTAGGTATACCAATATAACAAAACTTATATCATAAATGTGATAACTATAAGAAAAATCAAAATCGAAACGCAATACCCCACCCGCAACTTCAACCACACAAAAAAAAAACTCATTATGAGAACTCAACCACAATGCATTGAATCACATTTTTCCATCAATTTATCACTATAACTAACAACATAACCCATCAAATTATATAAACCCACGTTCCACAGGAAATGTTTTCCAATTCAAATCTCTTTTCAACCCACCACTAAAGTTGATAATTTGTTATCCATAAACCAAGCAATGATTATATATCCATCAAGCGGTAATTACGTATTAACCAAAGTGGAAGCATTATTTAGGTTAACTGACTTCTGATTGTTGACGTTGAAACGGGTTAGTGCAACGACTCAAAATAAACGAAAATAATTTTATATCCCTTTAAGTTCTAATTTATTTTTACCCTTATACTAAGTATAAAAAAATATATTAAATAAGTTATGAACTTTTCCCATGAACCACCAACTAAATTAATTATTTAAAAGAATATTCGTCAATTACATAATCGTAGTTAAACAAATAGTTCAAAATTCTCATTTAAAATTTACTGGAAGAGTCTTTTATGGAATAAGAAACTCAAGTACTCAAAACGGCCTAATGGATCGTTACATCGTGTTGACAAATTTTGAAATAAACCTTTATGAAAGGCAGTTAATAAAAACGAACCAAAGAAGTAATTGACAAAGTTTATAACATGACTTAAATTTAAAATTGTAAATGAATTGATACAATTCAACATTCAAAGAAATAATTAAAATTCAATCTTGAAGCCCGAAGTCGCAATATATATCATTTTCTTTGTTGTCGTTGTTTTTTGTCCCTTTTCTCTTATGACCAACATTCTTTTTGTTTGTTTTGATTCTCGAATCTTGTTTTGTTGAATGATGCATATTTGGATCTCTTTAGTTGGAATATTCCAATTAAAGTCAGCTTCAGTTGGTGAGAGCCTATTAGTACACTGTGCGATGCAAGCAAACCTGATTAGATGATCAAAATAAGTGTAATAATTTCTTTTATTTGTCAATTATCTAATAACGAAAAGTAAAGAAAAAAACTATTGTTGAACAATACTAGAAACTTGTTGAAAATATCTGATGTGATAAAGTAAGCATTGTGAAATATCTTGTAGAGGTTATCGATGAAACAAAATTTTATACTTCTCAGTATTTCTTGCGTGATACGATAGTTTCCATCCTTTTCATCTCTTGTCAAAAGTTTTGAACCATAATTGACAATATTATCATTTAAATTATGATCAGAAATATCTGAAAGATTATCTTCACATGCAATTCTGTTAGGTTCTGAGTCACCTAAAAAATATATGTGAGATCGCATGACATATGTGAAATAAATTATAAGTTCAAAAATTGAGGTTGAAGCTTCAATCTAATGACATACATTTTAGGTTGTCACAATGTTGTGTGTCATTTAGTTCTAAGAGTTTCAATTACCTTGCGCTCATTGATTTAAAGATTAGGATTCATCTTGAATAAAAAAAGTAAAATAATTAACATAAGTTTGATTTGTAAGATATAAAATTCCTTAAGTACCGTTGATATCTTCTTGTTGTTGGTTAGGTAGTTTCTTCGTGAAAGAATCCTTTTGATCCTTTCTTATGTTGCTTTCGTTGGGTTCTTCAAAAATCTCATTTTGTAACTCCTGTAAATTCATTTAATTTCTTTTATAAATGCTTAGAGATAGAAACATATGTTGTGAAATACAATAAGCATTCTTAATGAAAAACTCATATAAATAGACATAAGTGATGATCAATTACCTCGCAAGTGTCAACATGAAATTAATATTTTCTTCTTGTTGTTGGTCAATTGTTTCCTCCTCAAATGAATCATTTTGATCATTTCTTATGTTGATTTCATTAGGTTCTTCAAATATCTCATTTCTAACTCTTGTAAATTTATTTAATTTATGTTATAAATGCTTGGATATAGAAAAATATGTTGTTGGAATACAATAAGCGTGCTTAATGAAAATCTCATGTAAATAGACATAAATGATGATCAATTACCTTGAAAATCTCAACAAGAATTGATATAGTCTTGTTGTTGTTGTTGTTGGTCAATTAGTTTCTCCTCAAAAGAATCCTTTTGATCCTTTCTTATGTTGCTTCCGTTGCATTCTTCAGACATCTCATTATGTAACAACTTCAAATATGCTTTGTTACTTTTATAAATGATCCGAGATAGAAAAATATATTGTGAAATAGAAGAAATATTGAATTAAAATTTCATGCAAATAGATATAAGTGATGTCAATTACCTTGCAAATGAGTATAATGGGATCAAGCATCTCTTTCCTTGATATTCCTTTACTTACATGTCATTCCTCATCTTTTCCATCATTTGTATTGTCAACATTATTATCCATTGTATGTTTCGAATTATTTGTTGTACTATTGTCACCGATACTTTCAAACTCACATGAAAATCATGCATAACCAAATAAAAAATAAAATAACTAATTGTCACGTCTCGAGCTTATACCCTAGACGTGGCCATCAATCGAGAATCATTGTTGGTCCCCAAACGAATCCTTGTGCTAACTGACTACTAAGAAAAAAACTAACATAAGCATACACAAGTATTAGAAAAGAAAAATCTTTTAAAACAGTTTACTGAATCTCAAAACTATATGAGAACATTAAGTATAAAACATTTGAAACTGGATACTGAAGGAGTACTAGACAAGACTCTCTATCTATGAAGCCTGTACTGACTGCAGATAGATGTCAGGAAAAGACCCACGACACATCAAAATGCCACTACTAATAGATCATAAACCTGGAGTCCTCCAAAAGTATGGAGGTCTCACCAAAAGCTGACGAATGGGTGATGTGATGTCAACAGAACGTCTATAAATGATCCTAAATACCTAAATCTGCATCATGAAAAGATGCAGGTTGAATGACATTGGTACATTGGATGTACAAGTATGTAATTGGGCAAAATAAAACAAATAACTGAAGTGAAAGGCTAAAAGTAGCTCAATTGAAGAATAGTATAAAACATGATGAAAATCATTTAATGTTCTTATTGTAAGAATGCAAATAAAAGCAAATATTGAATTGAAATATTATATATATAGGGGAGTATTCTGATCGACAACAATTCTTATGAACCACGTGATGATACAATGTCATACCCACGTTGCTAGAGCCGCCCTATACCTTGCTGGTGTAACACCCCAGAAAATTTTTGAGCTAAGACTTGAACCATCCTTCATTGTGAGTAGGATTTTACTGAGGAATTTAAAATTTCTTAAGTGTTAAGGTCACTGGATTTAGTACCTTGAGTTCCAAAAAGAACTAAATAGAATTCATTCAAGTTATTCGTAAGTTCTTTAAGTTTTGGGTCAACTTCAAACGATCATAACTTTCAGTACAAGATGAGTTAGGTTGGCTATAAGATATAAAATGAAAGGTTTTTGAATTATCTTTCCAACTCCACCAAGTTTGCTAATTTTCAAGCTCGTATGAGTGAGATATGCCCTTTTGAAGTTAAGCTGCCCAGTTAAAAAAAGTTACCCGAAAATATGAGGGGTATTTTGGTCTTTTCCTTACCCAATCAGATTTAATTTGTTTTTAGGAAGGTTTTAGGGGTCTAAACTGATTTAGTTCAGTTTTATAATCCTAATATACACCTAGGGTTTTAGTTGAGAGTTCAAGAAGAGAAAGGAAGAGAAAAGAGAAGAAAAGAGGAAGGGTTCAAAGCGTTCGTCGAGATTCTTGAGATTCGTTGCGGATTTTTGCCATGGGTTTGATCCCTAAGAGGTATGTGAGTTCACATAGTGTTGATTTTGTTCACCCACGCGCCAATCATGATTAATTCAGCGTAATTTCATTCTTGAAAGTAGAGGATTTGAGTTCTTCATGAGTTTTGTAGAAGTTTCTTTCGAAATCTTGATTGTTGAAGTTTTGATGAGTTCTTGAGATAATCGTATGAGTTTTAAGGTGGTTTTTGAGTAGATTCTTGTACACTAATGTTGGGTATTCGAATCATAGTGATTGGGGAAGAAATCATTTGATTCTAGGTGAATTGGGGTTAGAAAACGAGTAAGAAAATTCGTCAAGTTTTCTGGGAAAAGGGGTGGGGCACCACGCCACTCAATACGCCACGACTTTCCTTCTATAGTTTTGGTTCTAGGGCACCACACCACTCAGTACGCCATGACTTTCCTTTTGTAGTTTTGGCTCTGGGGCGCCACGCCACTCAGTACGCTAGGGTTGCCAAATCCTCTACCCTTTCCCACTTCTTTCCGTTTGAGTTTCCTCGAATCGTACCTGTGTTTTCTAATTGATTTCTACACTCTAAGGTATGTCTAACATTGAGAGATCATCCACAACATGAATCATAACCTTGAATTCATAATTCAAATTCAAGGGAGAGTTAAGTCTTGAGAGTTCTTTCAAACATTTTAAGAAAGTCCCTTTGAGGAGTCTTCTACAAATTCTAATAACTTGTTTTAAGACTCGAGCAAGTGAGTATGATAATTAGGAGAATGTATTCATAAGTCTACTTTATCATCACGAGATCATTTATATCATGAACCATAACTCTTGAATTCATAATTCATAATTCAAATCCAAGAGAGAGTTAAGAGTAGAGTTCAAGAGACCCTTTGAGCTCAATTGTGAATATATCCATTGAGATCAACTATTGATTCGAGCTAGAGGAAGTAAGTATGAGAATGAGAAGAGTCGCATTCATGAGTTCCATATTATGTAGACCCTTGAGTCGAGTCGTTCATGCTCATAAATTCCGCATGAACTCCATACATTGAGTGTCTTCGAGAGGAATAGCGTCTTCGAGTTCTAAGTCTTGAATATTGAGTTCCTAACCCTTTTGAGATTATATTCCTAATCATTGATTTATTACATGTTACCTATGAGGTCTTTGAGTTGAGTAGTTCATGCCCATAATTCCTCATGAACCCTATGAATTGAGCAGTCTTGAGATGAGAAGTATCATTGTGCCCTTGAGTTAAGTAGTTCATGCCTATAATTCCGCATGAGCCCTCCGAGTCGAGCATTCTTGAGATGAGTAGTATCATTGACTCCTTGAGTTCTGGAGTTGTTGAGTTCCAAGTATTGAGTTCTATGCATGGTTATTGAAAACCTTGAATTGAGTCGTTCACGTCCATAATTCGGCATGAACCTTATTTTAAGAAGTCTTTTTTATAAATTATTTTAAAACTTGTTTTAAAGAGTTGAGCATTGAGTTGTGGAAGAGTAGAGCTGAGTTCATTTTCTTTAATATGATATATGGGAACTATGTATTCCCAAGAGTACTAGATGTTTTTACATTTAAGATGAGAGGAAACTGAGATTTCCAAAAGAGTTTTGAGCAGTTTGAGCACCATCTCTTTTAAGAGAAAGATTTTTGAGTAATAATCTCAAACCACAGAAAAAGTTATGTTTTTAAGCATATGAGCTAGTTAAATTTGGGAGTAGTATTGAGCACCGATAAGGAGTAGAGTTCAGATAACTCACAGCCTCCATAAACCATGTAGCCAACGTGGGTAGAATGGGTCATACTTTTTAGATGATTCCTTAATGCTTTTAGCATAGACTAGTGGATTCACATAGTAGTTGGTTCTATACCCTGGCAAAGTATAGGACGACCCTAGCAGCGTGAGGTAAGACGCTGTATCATAACATAGCTCATAGTGATGGTTATTGGTTAGAGAAACTCCCACAGAGTTATTTTGTATCCTTGTATACAAACTGAGTTATTATTGTATTCTTCAATACATTGAGTTTTTATCTACTATTTTAAAAGCTTTCCATATATTGCATCATTTATTGTTGCTTTATTCAGAGTTGAGTATTCAAAGTTGAGTATCTAGAGTTGAGCATTATTTCTTTTAGTTGAGTTGAACTATCTTTCATAGAGTTGAGTCTTTTAATTATTGAGTTGAACTATGTTTCTTTGAGTTGAGTTGAGTGATTTGAGAAGAGGTAAGTATGTTTCTTTTCCACCAGTTCAACCTTATGTTTATGCTTTAGAATTCCCCTTACATGCTTGTACATTCCATGTATTGAGCCATTTGCCATGCATCGTTTTATGATGAGATTCAGGTATTCAGGATCATCAACAGGCGTTTCGTTAAGGTCATGGGATGTTCCAGTCAGCTTTGGTGAGCCTTCTTATATTCTGGAGGACTTCACCTTTATCTTACAGTTAGTAATTTTGAGATGTCGTGGGTCTTGTCCCGATATCCTCTGTAATAGTAGAGGCTTCATAGATAGACAAAATTGAGTAGTTTTCAATATGTATCTTCCTTGTGTTGTTTTTATAAACTCTGAGTTATCTATTGAGTATTGTCCAGATTACTTTAAAGTTGAGTTTATTGATTTTAATTCAGTTTTTATGCTTTTGTATACTTAAGTTATCTTCCGCTTGTAGTCAACCATGATGAGGGTTCGCTTGGGGAGCAACAATGGTTCTTGGGTGCCGGCCATGTCCAGGGTGTAGGCTCGGGTCGTGACAAACTTGGTATCAAAGCACAGAGTTCAAGTGTCCTAGGGTGTCTATGAAGCCGTGTCAAGTAGGATATTGTTTATGGTTGTGAGGGCCCCACTTCTATAAATAAGGGACTACAGATATTTAAGAAAAGTTTCCCTTTTTTTCATACTCTTAATCATGCAATAGAGCTATGTTATAGAGATTTATTCATACTCGTGCGTTTCTCCGATCCATTCGACTACCCGTAATACTAGATGTGGTTAAAAAGAAAAGTCAGTCCTTTAACTATGAGTTGTTCTTAGAAAGAGTCTTGAAGAAGTCATGAGACTCCAGAAGGGATTGAGAGAAGCTCGTGAGTGAGTTAAGTGTTGAGTTTCAGAGGAATGCACCCATAATTATATGAATCGTGCATTTGAGCTAAAAGCGAGTTGTACTCTCTTCCTTAATCCTTATTTCAGCTGAGATTCTTATGAGGAGGTATGATTAGAGCTTGAGTAGTATTTTCACCCAAAGATGTAGCCTGAGTTATGAGATTATGAGCAGTAGTAGGGAAACTGCCCAGAGTTAGAGGAAAGTATGCAGAGGTTCAGTAATCTAAGAAAAGGGATAGTGATAGGGAAAATTATATTATTGCAATCGTGTACCAAATCTGTTATAAGTGATGTCTTCCAAAAGAGTTCTAGAGATATATCAAACCATTGATAATGTTGTAGAGAGTTCTTGATAGAAGGAAGAGGAATAGTTACTAGTCAAGATAAGCTAGAGTCTATTGTTAACCAGAATAGAGTTGATGTCGATGTGTCATCGTGTTAGCGGAGACTAAATATAGGTGTGGAATGAGATAGTAGAGTCATCATGAAGTGATAGACCCAAGCTAGGCTTATGAATTTTGAAAGAAGAACCATATGGTATTCAGAAGATGATAGAACTATTTGAGAGATAATGCGTAGTAAGTGAGTAAATAGTAATTAAGTTCTGAAGTGAAATGTGATGGTAATTTGTGAAGTATGGAGACAAAGAGGTAAGGATTGGCAACTTGTCATAAGGTCCTAGTGAACGAGTGTTTCTAAAATTGTGCATAGTAGTGGTGAGTTAGTATAGTAGGCGATAAATCATATTGATATTCAGGTTTAGTAATAAACATTAATCTTGAATTTGAGATGAGTGTCATGATCAAAAGAATGGAAAACATGAAGATGATGATGTTAGTCTTGAGATTTGATCTAGAAGACTTGACATAGAGTAGGTGATGAATTGAGGTGATTAGTTGCAATAGATATGAGTGGTATAAGTGAGAGACCCTAACCTTTAGATAAGGGGAAGTGACGTGTGGCTAAGTCACAAGATTAACAAGAGCATTAAGAGGTGTACCGAGAGGGTATGTAATCAGAAGAGGTTAAGAGAAATACCTTAGAAAGAGGTCTTAGTACCTGCTTATGGAGAGTTCAGTAGTCATGAGATAAGCTTCTCCCGAGTGTTAGAGTACTAAAGAGGATGTAGACCAGTTAGAGATGTTGGAATAGGTCCATAGCTTTCAAGTGTCAGCTTTATACCTAAGTGGGAGATGACAAGATGAGAAATCAAGTTAAGTGTTCGAGAATAAGATAGTAATGAGTTCCAAAGAGTATGGGAGATATCTTTTTAGAGGTCCTTTTAGCAGTGGAATGATGTTAGAAGGAGAAGGTTAATGTTCTTATCGCGATAGTGATGGTGTGTTTATTCCATCTAAGGTTATAAATGTGAAGGAAGAAAATGATGAGGTTTTGCTATGAGAAATAGCTAAATCAAAGACATAGTTAGTTCTGAATAAGTAATGTGGGAAAATTCTAGTTGGTATGGCAGAGATTATAAGAGTAACCCCGTTCCGTACCCAGTCCAGTCGTCATTCGAGGATGAATTATCCCAAGGGAGAGATATTGTAACACTCCAGATTTTTTTTTAGCTAAGACTCGAACCATTCTTCACTATGAGTAGGATTTTACCAAGGAATTTAAAATTTCTTAAGTTCTAAGATCACTAGATGTAGTACCTTGAGTTCCAAAAAGAACTAAAGATAATTCATTCAAGTTATTCATAAGTTCTTTAAGTTTTAGGTCAACTTCAAATGACCATAACTTTCCGTACAAGATGAGTTAGGTGGCCCATAAGGTATAAAATGAAAGGTCTTTGAATTATATTTCCAACGCCGCTTAGTTTGCAAATTTTCGAGCTCGCATGAGTAAGATATACCCTTTTGAAGTCAGGCTGTCCAGTTAAGGAAGTTACCAAAAAATATGAGAGGTATTTTGGTCTTTTCCTTACCCAATCAGATTTAGTTCATTTTTAGTAAGGTTTTAGGGGTCTAAACTGATTTAGTTCAGTTTTATAATCCTAACATACGCCTAGGGTGTTAGTTGAGAGTTCAAGAAGAGAAAGAAAGAGAAAAGAGGAAGGGTTCAAAGCGTTCGTTGAGATTCTTGAGTTTCGTTCCGGATTTTTTGCCATGGGTTTGATCCCTAAGATATATGTGAGTTCACATAGCGTTGGGTTTGTTCACCCACGCACCAATCATGATTAATTCAGCGTAATTTTGTTCTTGAAAGTAGAGGATTTGAGTTCTTGATGAGTTTTGTTGAAGTTTCTTTCGAAATCTTGATTGTTGAAGTTTCGATGAGTTCTTGAGATAATCGTATGAGTTTTAAGGTGGTTTTTGAGTAGATTCTTGTACACTAATGTTGGGTATTCGAATCATAGTGATTGGGGAAGAAATCATTTGATTCTAGGTGAATTGGGGTTAGAAAACGAGTAAGAAAATTCGTCAAGTTTTCTGGGAAAAGGGGTGGGGCACCACGCCACTCAATACGCCACGACTTTCCTTCTGTAGTTTTGGTTCTAGGGCACCACACCACTCAGTACACCATGACTTTCCTTTTGTAGTTTTGGCTCTGGGGCGCCACGCCACTCAGTACGCCAGGGTCGCCAGGTCCTCTACCCTTTCCCACTTCTTTCCGTTTGAGTTCCCTAGAATCGTACCTATGTTTTCTAGTTGATTTCTACACTCTAAGGTACATCTAAACATCGAGAGATCATCCACAACATGCATCATAACCTTGAATTCATAATTCAAATTCAAGGTAGAGTTAAGAGTTAAGTCTTGAGAGTTCTTTCGAACATTTTACGAAAGTCTCTTTGAGTCTTTTGAGGAGTCTTCTACAACTTCTAATAACTTGTTTCAAGACTCAAGCAATTCAAGATGAGAATTAGGAGAGAGTATTCATGAGTCTACTTTATCATCACGAGATCCTTTATATCATGAACCATAACTCTTGAATTCATAATTCGAATTCAATAGAGAGTTAAGAGTAGAGTTCAAGAAATCTTTTGAGTTCAATTGTGAATCCATTGAGATCAACTATTGATTCGAGCTAAGTTTTGAGGAAGTAATATGAGAATAAGAAAAGTCACATACATGAGTTCCATATTGTTATTTAGACCCTTGAATCAAGTCGTTCATGCACATAAATTCCGTATAAACACAATACATTGAGTGTCTTCGAGAGGAGTAGCGTCTTCAAGTTCTAAGTCTTGAGTATTGAGTTCCTAACCCTTTTGAGATTATATTCTTAATCTTGGAACTATTACATGTTACCCATGTGGTCCTTGAGTTGTATCACACCTCGAGGCTACCCTTTTGACATAAACACAGGACCTAGGATCACGAGTGACCCCAAGCTAACCTTGAGCTGGCATATCATAGCATACTAGATAAATTTGAAGTGAAAAATACTGTACGGAAGCTTAAAACATGATATAAACTAAAATGGGAAATACCCAATACTATATGAATATATAAACTGTGAGTTTAATGACAACTGAAAGATCAAACTCCAAGCTAAAACTGAATCTAACTATGTCAGAAATAAGCCTCTAACTGACTAGAGATGCTGGGACATGTCCCCAACTAACTTTTGCAAAACTAAAACTAAAAAGAAAAGACCGAATAGAAAACATATCCATCGTCCTCGAAGAACAAGGACTCATCACTGATACTGCTGAATATGGATCGGAAAATAATCTACACGTGATCTGAATGCTGAGGACCTGAGCCTATATCATGAGAAGATGTAGTGCAGAGTATGCATCAGTACTTGAAAGGTACTGAGCATGCAAGATAGGATAAAGCTGAACAATATATATATAACTGAATAATGCATACTGATCAATGATATAAGATGAACATGAAGAATATACTAAACATGCTGAATATGAACTAAACTGAATGCAATGACCAAGTACATAACATGCTGAAGCTGAATACTGAAATATAACTGGGAACCTGGTCAATGCACTAGAATCTGACTGTGGGAGCTACTAATGACCGACACAAAACTACGTGAGCTAAACATGAAGGCCGATGTATACGCCCCATCGAGAGGATCCAATATACCTTGTCAGGTGTATAAAGGCATGACGGGCGTGATCACTAAATATGATGCCCACAGAGGGGACTTAACCTACGGGGGCACGTAGTTCTGGGACTATGAGGGTGACTAACCCTAGTCAAACTAGGTATTCAGCCTACTCCAACTAAAATGTATAAAATACAACATAACTGAAATAAACTGGATAGCTCGAGATTTCTGACATGCTAACTGAAAATGCAACATTAAGTACTGATGATGAAACATTTGAAACCTGATGCATGTATATCTGTATAAACTCACCTAGCAAGTGTAATTCATGAACTAAACGAATCTACACTACTAGGGTTCTGAATGTTAATGCAAGAATTAAGCAACATAGTTATGAAAACATAATATTCTGATTAGGATTAATCTAACAGCTAATTCATAACAATAATCTGAAGTTCTAGAAACCGTAAGTCTAAACATAATGAAGAGAATCAAGAATCTGACTGAATTCTAGGGACCTAATGGAAATCCCACATACCTGGTGACGAATTCCATTGAGAAATCTTTCGATTTCGGGGCTGGAACTGAGGGAAACTTGATGTGTTCTTGGAGAGGGCTTGGTCGACTCTTTCTCCTCTTTTACTCTAAGATTTCTAATTTTTTGGTGAATGAATCGCTTAGGGTAAAGTTTGCTTAAGTTACTAGACTAAAACTGACAAAAAACGACATAGTTTAGGGGTTAAACGATGTAGTTTAGGTGTCCAACGCATAGGAAAAAGACCAAAATGACCCTAACTTAAAATCTAACGAGGCCACCGATGGACCGTGGACTGACCGACGTTCCTTCCTAGCAGGGCGTCGTTTGGCTTCAGAGAACAGAAATCTGGGACAGACCTGGACCACGAACCATTGTCCCACCTACGGTCCGTAGGTCTTGGTGTTGTTCCGGACTCAGCTGAATTCTTTGGAGTTCTAGGGTGGGAGTTGCAGGTGGCTACCCACGGACCCTGCCTACGGTTCGTGGGTCACCCTACGGTCCTTAGGTGGCCTTCGTTGGTGGCGCCTGCAACTTCTAGAATTCTACATTTTGGTTTTCTAGATTACGGGGTGTTACAAGTTGAGTAGTTCATGCCCATAATTCTGTATGAACCGTATAAGTCGAGCAGTATTGAGATGAGAAGTATCATTATTCCCTTGAGTTGAGTAGTTCATGCCCATAATTCTGCATGAACCCTCCGAGTTGAGCATTCTTGAGATGAGTAGTATCATTGACTCCTTGAGTAGTATCATTATTAGGATAACTCATGGAATCCTTAAGAAAGGGCCACCACCATTAGGTTTACCGATTCAAGGTTCATCATTATAGTAGTTCATAGACTCATCATGCAATGGCTACCACCATTAGGTCTACCGATTCAATACAAAGCCTTAGAATACTTCATAGTTACACAAAAAGAGGATGCCCTAGGCCTACCAATTCAAGGTATATCATTACATTGAGGAAACATTTCAACAATATTACAATTGCATTATAGTCATGATCACATTACTTTCATTGAAAATACACAAAGCATATACATAAGCATCATGATTATACATCAATCTTCATAATTTTCCCTTAAAGGACATGAATCATAATTCACCAACACACCTAGAATTAATACAATTTAGGCATGAATAATGACATAATTCAAATAACTAAACCATTACAAGAACAATTGCATAGTATTCATCTTACTACAATTCCCCCACATCACATACTCATAAATTAGGGTTATGTGGAAATCATGGATTCATGGGGGATTTCTATCTTAAAACCACCATAAAACATCAATTTAATCTTAATATATGATAATTAAACCATTGAAAATGTTTTGAGAAAGAATTCATGACTTAGAATGAAAACCCTACGTTTTGGAGAATTAATTTCCAACTTTGATATTGAAAGTTTGAGGACTTCATGGATGAAACGTTAACCATGAATCAAAACTACCATACCTTGATGGAGTTTTCCCTTTAATTTGAGAAGAAAGACCATGGTTCTTCAAGCCCTAGCCTTCACTTCTTCTTCTTCTTCTTTGGGAACTTCTAGAGAGAGAAATATTGTGAGGGAGATGAACTTTTGGTTTGATTTGGGTTTTTGGGAATAATGATGTAAATGGGGTGGTTTATGACTTAAAATCATTTATATATGTGAAATAAAACAATTTAAATCGACCCCATTAATTAACTAACTAATTTGAAATTTACCAAAAGAGCCTCGTCTAGGCAGCCCACGCCCAGGCACCACGAGAGGACCTCACGAGCCGTGGTCAAGACCACGAGCCGTGGTCCTGCCAGTGGTTTTTGAGCAGTGTTTAAGGCTTGGTGTCTTGGCCTCCACCATTTGAAGGCATGACCACGAGATCTCCCACGATCCGTGGTCAAGACTACTGGTCGTGGTGATGGCCGTGGCCCCTAGGCAGTAGCTAGGCCTTAAGTCCTTGCCTCCCACAAACCTAAGGAGACTTCACGAGACCCCTCACGAACCATGGTCAGGACCACTGGTTGTGAATGTGGTCGTGAACCTTGGGCAGTGCTTGGCCAAGGTTGGGGCAGCCTTGTCCTTTGGCTTAGGCTTTGCCCCTTTTGCCTTGGCACTTTCCCTTGCAATCCTCCATTGAACCCTAGATGATCTATTAAACTACGGGGACTAACACGTACCTTGATGTTTAACCCCTAAACCCCTCATTCTAAGTACGGGAAGTCTTATCTACGACTCTAACCCTCAACATCAAACTCTAGAACCCTAGCTTAAGGCTCTAGTTTAGCCTACTAATTTCCGAGGTGTTATAATATAATTGTATGCTAATGTAAAATACTCATTGGTTTGAGATAATTACTCAAAAAGGCATCTTTAATAGATAACTCAATTGTACTCAATCTTTTTGAAAACTCTTTATACTTTTCTGAAAATAGTATTATCTTTTCAATGTGAAAAATAATATTTCTTTTAGGAGTAACTGAACTTCTCTTTTTCTTGCTAAAATACTTTTGAAAACTTTTTATGCTTTTCTTAAAAATAGTAGTTATTTTTTCAATGTAATAATAGTACTGTTGGAACCATTTGTGTTTCCTTAAACTCTTTTCAGAAGATACATTAAAATACTCTTCAACTCACTTCAAATTTTCAAAATCAATGCATGGAAATAATACACAAAGGCTTTCAATAAAAATCTCATCAACTAGGGTTCATGCGAAATATAAGCATGAACAATAACTAAAGGATATCAATGTATAAAATATCAAAATCTTATAATTAGGAGATCAAACTCTAAATAAGAACATAATTTGAATTGAGGAAAATCACGGAACTTTGAGTAGAACACTGGATTTAACTCTTACTAATTGAATTTAGATGTAGGGCGTGAAGACGAACTCAGTCCATCACTATGGATAGCCTTACATACCTGGAAGAACAATGTTCTTGGAGAAACTTGAAGGAAATCTTGAAAGATGAAGTGTGGAGAAGAATCTTTGATTCAAAATCTTAGTTATCTCAAAGAGAATCTTGAACTTGGAGCCTTTAGATCTTGGAAAATTGGAGAAATCCCTTTCTTAGAGTTCTTGATCTTCAGAAGAGGGAGAATTTGGGATATTGAGAGTTTCTATACATATAATGATGATATTAGGTTATAAGATGGACTAAACGAAGTTGATTGAGGGTAGAAGGTCAAGAATACCCTTTTGAGAACATAAGAAGGCCATAAAGATCAAAGAAAATGACCTTTTAATGAATTCCAACGGCCAAATCGGCGATCCTCTTTCTGAAATATTCAACGGTTCGCCAAATGGAGCTTTAGATCGCCAAAATAGACAGACTGTTTTTTATTTTGATTTTCAACAAAAAATTGTAATTTGAAGTTGGAGGAAAGTTTAGGAAAATGTTTTCCTTAATTTTTGAAGGAAAGTCATTTTCCTTAAATTTGAGGAAAATGAGTTGATTTGGAAAACATTTTCCAAAACATTTAACCCAACCAAACATGAGAAAATTGGAAAACATTTTCCGGAAAATGTTTTCCTTCATACCAAACACACCCTAAATCAGTATATATTTTGCAACCATGGTTCATATAAAGAAATATCATACACAAGATCACATTATGAACCATTTTTATACACAAGAATAATTGTTAAATGAATTAGTACGAATTAGTTTACAAGTTCTTGAAGTAAGCCACAATTCATATCAATATCATACAATTCTGTGATACTATAATATTGAAGGCTGAAAAACTTAAATGAATAGTTTAAAAACTGAAATATATAAAAGTATATATCGATTATATATACCGATTAATTAAAAAACATCTTGATTTAATTAATATGCAATTAGAAAATTGGGAGAGAGTAACGAATGGAATATCAGATTTATTGAGAAAGATTGTGTAAGAAGAAGAAATATTTGAAGAGAGAATAATGATTTTTTTTTCCTTTTTAAAATTTGAATATAATTAAAGAGAGAGGAAAAAAATGTGTTCAACTGTTCATGGTTCCTAAATTTTATCTCACTTAATAACTATATTTATCTTCCTTCCTTGAATTAAGCCTAAATATGGTAAAAAGGAATATGAATAGAAGAGAGACAAAAAGTCATATTAATTATTAATAATTATCTCAAAAAAGGAAAGAAAATGCAGTCCCTCTTTATACTCATGAATACGGTAATTACCATAATAAATAAATATAATTAATTTAATTCGAATTTGTTATGACATGTAATTAAACATTTTTTCTTATTAATTACTCCCTCTGTCCCAATTTATGTGACACATTTCAGATTTCGAGATTCAAACAAGTCTATCTTTAACCGTAATTTTGTCATATATCTTTTAATTATTTTGAATTATTAATTATTGAGACTTATAGCACTTTTTATGTAGTTTACAAATATATAAATTTCATTTTAAAAAATTTGAAGATTCCATGAGCAAATTCTCGATCAAACTTAAAGTGTTTGACTCTCGAAAAGCGAAATGTGTCACATAAATTGGCACAGAGGGAGTATGAAATAGTATATGTATAAGCTGTAATATATACTCCTAAATACAAATAAGGGCCCCAACCCATATGGAGATAACGCTCCCTATCAAGAATATTTTTATATCAAAACCTTATTCACTGCCTCACATCCTTTGATGATTATGTTTGCGTTTATGATTTTTCCATCTTAGTTTTTTCCCAAAGCAATGAAGGTCAACAACTATTTCCCTATCCAATTGTAGAATTTGTAGATACCCCCAATAGAGAAGCAAAATTAAAATGTGCTTATTTTTCAACATAAAAAAAGGAGTTGAAGTTGGTCTCCATCTATATTTGTACAGCACATCACCTACCATTGATTTTTAAAATTAGTAAAACTTGTGATTGATTCATGAAGAAATTTAATTTTATTAGGTTGTCCCCTTTGGAAACTAGAAGAAGAAAAACGTATTTGGTAACTTTATTTTTAAATTACCAAATAATTATATTCAATGCATATACTAGGAACAAACTCATGTTATTGAGTCGTACATACATTTTGAATATCCTATATAATAACCAACATGGGTTGTGGAGGTCTCGGTTCGAGTCTTGGGTATGAAAAAAATCTTGTTGGGAGCGCCACCCTCGAATGGGTCCCTGCAAAACGCGATTCGGATCAGAAAAAATAATTATTACACTTAAATTACACTTTTTCAACATGTAATAGCTTTTACTGATGCTAAATATGTTTTTAGAGGTAATTAGCACTCTTTGTAACCCTAAAGCATATTGGATCCAATGTCAATTAACTAATGTCGGTAAAGGGTTTAACATCTTTGTAGTACCGGCTCAATGCTTATAAAAATTAGGCATATGCCTTAGGCCCCCAATTTACCACGATAAATTATGTGTTAATTGTTTTTATAGAAAAAATTAATCATCTAAAACAAATGTATTTTTCTTTAAAAAATATATATTATTGTATTCTCCTTAACCTCAATCAAATAGAAGAAATCAAGAAAAATGTTGTTTTGTCTTCTTACATTCTCTTCACTAACTCTCGCGTTGTAATTTTCTAGACCCTTTTTATACTATATGTAAGTTAGAGCTCTATCAAAAATATGAATCAATAGTAAAAAATCATGTTTTGAATAAAGTGAATTACAAGCCTGTTTAGATTGACTTATTTCATGTATTTTTAAACAAATAAAAAAGGTTTATAAGTAGTTTTGTCAACTTATTACTTATAGAATAATGTTAACAATTTATATAATAATTGCCTCAGCTAAAAGATTTTAGGCCTTTAATTGAAATTTCGCTTTAGGCCTCCAAGTATGTTGAGCCGTCTCTGGGTAAACATAAAGGGAAAAAGTAATCAGCATAGCAGTTCAAGACATTATCATACCTGGAGCATAGTTCCGAGAGTCTTGGTTTGAGCAATGTTTCCTTGTTGTACCAACATTTTTGCAATTCCAAAATCTGCAACGTACATGAGCAGGCAGATCCTGATCAAGAAGCACGTTAGCTGGCTTCAGATCACAGTACAGAATGGGCGCTAGCTGTATAATCATGATGATAAAGATACTCCATGGATATTGAG
This sequence comes from Solanum tuberosum, assembly GCF_000226075.1. Classification (NCBI taxonomy): domain Eukaryota; kingdom Viridiplantae; phylum Streptophyta; class Magnoliopsida; order Solanales; family Solanaceae; genus Solanum; species Solanum tuberosum. The sequence goes on from NW_006239122.1 coordinate 35,895, forward strand.
TCTTTCAACCAGGCTCAAGCAATTTTCATCAGAGTATAATCTCTTGTCTAAGCTTCCATTAGGCATGTACTCCAGCACAATCACTGTAAAATCCACATTTGAGCAAGTCGACATGCACTATCTTGACCAAGTTCCTGTGTCTTACATTGCTCAAAATTTCTTAAACCCCGTTGCCATTGCATATCGAAAACTTTGATTGCAAAGACAGCACCACCAGAAAATGTACCTTTTTCCTTGTTGTCTTTCTGCCTTGTGAGCCGCCCCTGCATCTTTGTTATACATATCTATTACATCTAAAAGCTATTTTTGTTGTAGTCATCAATCGAGGTGTTTGCATATCATAGCCAAACAACATTTACTGGTATTGATCAGCAATTATATCCTAAACTATTTGATCATGTAACTATATATATATTTGACCCATGGTCTACAATGACCCTTATTAGTACATGTAATTAATATATATAGTTTTGGGTATGGAGAAAATTCTATTACGTTGGAGCAGCATCCTCAAAATAAATATTGTGCGATTTGAATTTAGTCAGAACTCTAATATGGACACTTGATGCCGAGAGACTAATTTACTAGGTAGTCAAAACTTGAAGGGGAAGCAATTGAGATATTCCATTTGTAGTTGAGACTACTGCACACATTTTACGAGGGAAAAAGTAAAAAAAGATCTGTTTCAACAAACCATGAAACCATATCAATATAATAATTTTATTAACATGTGATGTTTAGATGATTAATGTTACATTAATACAACGTCTATCCAAGTTACTCATTTATATTTGAGGTAAGACTTAACTTTTATACAATATAGACGATATTGTTATCATATCGACAAATTAATATATACTTATAAATAACCCCTTCTTAAAAAAATGTAACTTATATAATCTTTAAAATAAGATAAATTACCTTGCAACAATAGTTGATGGTGGCATAATTATGTAAAAAATAATTCTTTAAACTTTCATGGGATATTTATTAAAGGAAAAATTATCTAGCTACATATCCCTTTTTATATACCTATTTTCTATTATTCTCGATCTACCATTTCAAAAATTATAAAAATTCATCTCTTTCATAATTTCTCTCACTTTTTCGGATACATCACTGTAAACTATCACTTCAAGATTATTATTTTTCACGCCTAACATCACTTCATGGTATCACCAATTATCTCTATCACTCTATTTTTTTTAATTTCAAATATTTTCTCTTTCCGTTTTATCAATTGCAAATTATTGAAGAGATAGTTCTTCTTCATCCACTGCATCCATTTTTTTCTTTCTACTTCATCAGGTATCGATTTTTTATTTATCTTTTAGTTTTTTCATCTATAAATTTAGTCAAAGAAGGATGCATCTTCAACTTCAATCTTGCGGGAAAAAATACCAAAAAAAGGGGAAAAGATCGAGTTGTTGGTGGCTCCGGTAAGAGCTTTGGGTCGAGATCCATGTGTGACGTCATTGTTGAAAGTGAAAAAAGCTACGGGAGTTGATACAGAGCAAAAGTGAAAGTGTAGAAAGATTTCTTCATCATTTTTTTTCTTTCAGCAGATCTGATTGATGACATTTTTTCTGAGTTTTTGTTGTTCATCTTTTTACATATAGGTTCAGTTTTTTTAATTTATCTAGTTGTTTTTGTTTCTTAAATTAATGTATAATGCATTTGTTTCAATATTATATTACATTACAGTTTTATCACGAGTTGGTGATGGCTCCGTTAAGGGCTTTGGGTCAAGATCCATGCATGGGTGATGCCATTGTTGAAAGTGAAAAAAGAAAAAACTACAAGAGTTGATACACAGTAAAGGAGAAAGTTTGGTAGGATTTCTTCATCCTTTGTTTTTTTTTTTTTGCTATTAGTACATCAAATTGTTGATTTGTTTTTTTTTTCCTGGTGCTTTCACCGGATCTTTTAATGCATCTAGTTGATTTTGATTCTTAAATTAATGTATAATTCGTTCGTTTCACCTTTATGATACATTACAATTTTATCATGTACAATATATTATTTTCAAATATTAGTTTTGATACATAACCCTAATTTATTGAACACAAATTATTATGTATCATGTTCATAGTTATATATTGGATACACAACTATTACAAATTTCGTTATCTTTACTACCGATACATACACCCAACCTTAATCAACTAGTAGAAATTTATGTACCTGTAGATACTATCAAATGTTACTATTGGTACATAAACACTAATGTTTTATAACAAAATCAGTTTGTATCATATTCATAGTTATGTGTATGACACATAACTTTTTATGTATATACCATAGTTTTGTATCAGACGTTGTGATGTATCACATGTTGTTAAGTATCCACAACACTATTTTATCATATTCATAATTTATTTGTATATGATACATAACTATATAAAATTCTCGATTTTTTTAATCTATTATGATTTGGGAGAGATTTGAGAGAAGAAAATTTGAAATTTGAATTGTTTGGAGCTGTTATTTGGGAGAGATTGACATCAATTTTATTTACATGATTTGGGGAACTGACATTCAATTTTATATTTAATTTTCTTTTTAATCTCAACAAACTAATTGTATAATGTATCAAGTGTGATGTATCTAGAAGAATGGGATGTATCCGGATGACATAATTTTTAGAAATTTTTGTAAATTGAAAAAGAGTAAGGATAGAATGTAATTTGCTCCTTACACTATGGGATTCTTAATATTTTTACTTAATTAAACACTTGTAATAAAATATTATTTATAATTTGATATAAATTATATATATGAACTATGATAGTGTAAAATATACTTATATTATCATTCTATAAAACATAATTAAACTTTAATCAGAGGTGGGCCCACACCTTTAGGAGGGGTGCACATACACCCACTAACTTCGGAAAAAATTATATTTATATATGTATATTTATTTTGAGAAACTGACAGAAACTAGGATATATTTAACAGTGCGCTCATGAAAAGAATAGGAGTGCACTTGTGTTGTTGCCTGTTGGTATAAACTAAAGAAACCACCCTTGAGACCAGGGACCGAATCCAGCTAAAGCCTTTTTTCATTAATTTTTTTTAAAGCTTAACTTAGAGCTCATATTTGAGTTAAGGTAATAATGATGCATTCAAATTCTTTAATTCCTGAGTTCGCCACTTTAGTAATCATATATATCAAGGCAAGTGATTTTTTAATTTTTTTTTATGAGTGTCCAAATCAAGATTGGGTTAGGGAAGTAGTAGCTATCCATCTCAAATCATTTGCAAAAGACATCAAATGAGAATGAATTGTTAATTAATATTAAACCTTTTGATTTTCCTAACCACTTGGGTCCCTATAATTATCATTCACAATCCTTTCTACGTCACCTTTATTTGACTTATTACTCTAGTCAACTCAAATATACCCTTTCTTCTCCCTCCATCTTTTAGAGGGAGACTTATTTTTAATTTTATGAGTTCTAAATTTTAAAATAGTTATTTTAGTTTATTATTTATACATATATATATATATATTTTTTTTGTTCAAATAAAATCTATTAAATTCACGTAAATTTGTAGTTGAGCTTCTAGCTCCATCGCTACCTATATATCTCTCATATATGTTGATGAAAGTCCAAAACCTAAAGTGCTAGGAAATTATATTAAACATGTAGTTTATGTATTTACTCTGTCAGAAAGTCATCAAGAATACTTTATTAACAACTTCTTAGCAACTTTTTTGCTAGGTGCCTTTGATTAATGTCACATAAGATTTTAGATATATTACTTCTCTCGTCTCAATTTATGTAATATTTTATTTTTTCTCATGATAAAATTGACTAATTTTTTAATCTAAATTGGTTCATATATATCAACTTAGTATTTCTATTTTTAAGTTTATACATACAAAAACCATAAAAAAAATATTATAATTAAGTGGCAATTAATTCTTTTCATGTTCATTTGATAATTTTTTTTAAAAAAATCTTGATCACAATTTACATAGTTTAAATCTTGAAATGCGAAAAAATGTCACATAAACTGAAAAAAAAAATTGGACAGAGGGAGTAAATATATGCTATAGGCTTTAGCAAATATATTTATTATGTATTCCATCAGCTTCAATTTATGTGAACATTGTTCGAAGGGTATGGAGTTCAAGAAAAAATTAAAGAAAGAATTTTGTTGTGATTTTAAACACGTGTTCACATAAATTGAAATAGAGGAAGTATATTTCTGCAGAAACAATATATATCAATCAATTAGGAAAGGATTGAAACGTCAAAAGTCTATTGAAAACAATATTTCTATATCTGAGGTAGAGATATTTATAATCTATCTTTTCCAAATTTTATTTTGTAAAATTGTACTAAATATATTATTATTGTTATAGCAAAATGATTGACATAGTCGAAAAGAATCCAAATTGCAAATCTAGGCTATATCGTCCTTCAAGTTTTTGTTATAATATAAGAAAATTATTCTTTTACATTTCCTTTAAATATAAAAAAATACAAGTCTAATCTCTGAAAGTTTTCAGCAAGAAGAAAAGAATCTTAAAGAAAGACGATGCGGATACGGATGTAGAATTTCTAAATCATGTGTATTATTCAAGAAAGGAAAAAATATATATTAAGTGAGAATTGATTTCTGTTTTTTAGGTGAATAACTCAAATTTTAATCAAGTTTACGTACGATTATATAGCATGAGTTTCATCATATAGTATTTAATCAAGTCTAATATATATATATATATATATATATATATAAGTTCTGCAGAAAGATCATAGATTCAGATGTACCATAAATTGCATAATAAAATTTGCCCATGCCTATGATTTTCTCATTTATGTTAGGGATGGTAAAATTAGCCTACGAAATCATAACCCACTCAAATTTAGGCTGATTATTGATTCATCTATTTATTTGTTGAGTTTCAGCTTTAATCTATTTCATCCCATCAAGGTTTGAGTTGATATCTAGTTTAGATTGATCCAAAAGAAATTTTATCAAATATTTTCAAAAATATAATTTTTCTTATTTGATATATAGCAATAACAAAGAAAAATCATAATTTTATTATGTACTAAATTTTTTGAAAGTATAAGTAATTAAAATTTTGTACAAATTGAGCGGGTTAAATTTTAATCCATATTTGTAGCTCATGATCAGTTCAAATAATTTTTGAGCGAATCAATACACTAACAATTTATAGCTCATTCCATTTTGATTTTGCCTAAATTCAATTCAATCCGTTTATTTGTCACCAGACATACATTATATGATTATAATATACTTTCTTGCTGAAATGAATATATCTCGCAAAAGCAGCCAAGAAGAAATAAAACAAAATAAAAGACAGAAGCTAAAATCCTACGTAACTTTTACTTTAATTTGGACAGCTTCGATTTGGTTGTAATTATATGCATGAATAATATTCTAGTTTACGTGCTTTTTGTCACTATTCAGCAGCTTTTTGCATGATTATTATTTATTAGTACTACAAAATCACTAATATATGCTTTACCCTACGTAGCTGGTAGCCATCAATTAAACCAATATATTTTTGAAGACATAAAAAAATACAGTAACATAATTATATTTCACTAACTAATTTAAAGAAAAAAAATATAATATCAAACTCCAAGATTCTATTCATTAGTAATATAACATGATGTGTACAAAACTCTATATATAGTATATGTCAACGCGTTCTTATAAGTATAAATTAATTCACAATATATAGAGGTAAAAAAAAAAAACATAAAATTAAAGTGGTAAAACAAGAAACTCCAAGCCTTTCATACCATATTTACTAGTACTCAACAGTATGTAATTAACAACTAGGGAATATCATGGAAGAAAGAGTCTTCAAGAAGAAGGTCAGGCCAACCTGAATTAGGATTTGCTCCTCCAAAGAAAGGAGGAGTACAATTAATAATATCTCCTTCTCCAATATTATTAATGGAGGAATTTGATTGATCATTTGTTGCAATAATCGCCGGAGAAGAAGAAGAAGAAGGAGGAGGAGGAAGTTGCCATGGTGAAGTAGTAGTTGTAGTTGTAATAGTAGGTGTGTTTATCATATCTTGTAATTCAGGTAAATGGGAGAAATGGATTGAATCTTGAAGACTAGTTGAATTATTAGGTGGTGGAATATTAATATTGTTGAAGGAATTATTGGCAATATTAATAATTTGATCATCTTTTGTAATAATCGAGTTTAAAAGATTATTACTATAACCTTCCATTTCTGGGATGTTGACATTAGTAGTCGCGTTATTTGGTAGTATGTTTTGTGGTAAAAGAAGAAAATTCAAATACTGAAGAGTAGCAACTTCAGATTGTAGTGATCTCATAGCAATATTAGAAGCTTGTTGTGATCCTTCCCATGATGAGTGATGATTATGTTCAACTAATTCCTTCAATTTTGCAAGAGCTATAAGATGAGGCAAGCTGTTAAATATATCGGTTCGAGGTCTATGAGTCATTGGATCATACCCCATTTGTATTAGCTTCTTTTTCATATGCGTGTTCCAGAAATTCTTGATTTCATTGTCAGTTCGCCCAGGTAGATGTGTTGCAATTGCTGACCACCTTTTATAAGAAAAGAAAAAAAATACTCTTTGTGTGAATACATTTTCAAGAACCTAGCTAGCTAAATTTAATTTTTTTCAAAAATAAAAATAAAATAGAGATTGGCAAAAATGAATTTTTTACTTGTTGCCAAGAATAGCATGAAGATTGAGGATGGTTTGTTCTTCATCTTGAGAAAACTTGCCTCTCTTGATATCTGGCCTAAGATAATTAGTCCACCTCAACCTGCAACTCTTTCCACATCTATTAAGACCTGCAGCATGTTCCAACAATTAAATAATGTTCAATCATATGAGAAAAAGTAAACATTTTGAATTAATGTTGATTAAATCTACAACTCCTTAAATTTGTCAGTAAATTTCATTTAAACGCTCGAACTATGATTTTCTCCAATTGAACACCTGAACACATCAGTTCTCATCTGTGTTCAGTTGGTCAATTGGAACAAACTGTAGTTCGAGTATGTCTAAATAAAATTCAATTGAATGACAAGTGTAAGTGGTTGTCAACATAATAAACCTTGAACTAATGTTGAAAAGCTATGTTACTCAGACTTTTCAAAAATGTTATATGATGTGTGTTAGACCCTTTAGTGCATTATTGAAGGATCTGACACAGGTGGAACAACATTTTTGAAGAGTCCGAGCAATAAAATTGTATGTACCTGCAAGTTTAGGGAGGGCTCTCCAGCTACCATGGCCATGTTTCTTGATATGATTGATGAGTTTTTGATCTTCTTCTGGAGTCCAAGGACCTTTCTTAAGGCCTATTTCATCACAACAAGGAGACCTTCCCATATTATTATTTCAAATAGACTATAGTTTTCAATAATTTATGATTTTTGGAGGCTGCCTCCTTCTAATCCTACCTAATAACTTTGATTACATTATGCACATATATATACACACACTTTCCACTTTTTGTCCTCATGCTGTATACCAATGAAACAAGACATACGTGGGAGCTTACCATTTGTTTTCACCTTTTATATAAAATGTCATTTATACCCCTCTCCAATCTTTGTCATCTAGCTACTTTGGTACTATAGATAGGGATAGTTGAATTTTCTTGGGGTTTTTTCCTCCTTATAATAGTGAGGAAATAATAGAAATTATAGGTGGAAAGAATTCGGATGGATCAAAATGGGTTGAGTTAGTAAAATGGATGATTTATTGACTTGTCCAAAAGTTATTTCGGCAAAAATGGATTTAAAAGAGGATCAAATTTTATCCATCCAATTATTACTAATTAGTTTTAATTATTGTTTTTTAATTTAGTGCCTAATAAAATGAATAATTTTCTTTTATTATGACATATGACATATCATACAAAAATAAAATTAATAAAATTTTTCATGAATTCATTTAGTTTGATATTAACCCAAATATTGATTGATTGCATTATTAACTGTGCAGGTTCATAATAAACCCAAACATAAGTGTGTGGACAAATTATGATTTAATGGGCTAAATTTTCAGACTTAACCACCCTAACTCACTACAATAAATTTGATTATCATTAAAAGTTTACAAAGGCACGTTAGTATTTCGTAGCTAAATAAGGTTTATTAACTATGATTTTTTTCGTTCCTAAACGTTAATATTTATGACGAACTTATAATTATCATAAATTAGATACATTATTAGTGACAAAATAATATGTCACCAATAACTTACAATACAAATGACATCAACTCATTTTTTGATAAATAAAAAATTTAATGGACAAAATTTTGCTATAAAAGTTTATACTTCATCATTCATGTATGTGACTTGTGTATTTAAACCTGAAATATAATTTCTATCACAGAAGGTAAACAATTAGTGACCAACTTTGTATTGTAGTAATAATTTCATAATTAAATATCACATTTGTTATAGAGATAAAATGTTGAAAGACAATTAAGCTTCAAAACTAAATACCCCATCAATAAAATCTTTTGGAAACTGTTTAGATCTGATTATCCTCATCACTAATCTTTCAAGTATATATAGGTGTAGTATTTATACTGATTAGGAAGTTAAATGATTTTGATCACTTAAGCATCACATTGAGGAACTTATTCACATATTCAAAATAATTTTTTAGGAGCAGTTAATTAGTGACAAAAGCTTAATTATCGTCAAATATTTTTTTTAAAAAGGCAATTACTAGTCCAATTAAATTTTGGCACTCTTTGTAAATGTCATTAAAGCCTAAGCATTATTGAATCTAAAGACAATTAACTAATGTCAATATAGGCTCTAACACTCTTGTTGTTGTGTATATTTATTACCGCTAAAACTATTTTTGTTGTAGTAATTGTTGATGTGGACAACAAATAGAACAATCTACGTCGAAAAGTGATCAGTTGAACATTAATTCACCATAAAATTTATTACCATATACTTCACCTAAAGGTTAGGGTTGAATGTTCTAAGTATTAGTTACATTATTGAAGATATTGCATTTGTATTGACAAAATGCTAACTTTAATTATTTGGTAAGCTATATTTTGATCTCCAAAAATGTCTAATATATTACGTACTTTCCCTTGGAAACCAACAGCCAACAGGAGCAGGTGGACAAAAAAGGGATGATTTGTAAATTGGATGGACCCAAACTTAAGTAAATTACCAAATGAAAGGACTATAAATTTATATAAATCACGGGCAGTTAAACACTCTTTGTTAAAAATTATATTATTTACATAAAAATTTATAAAATATATATATATATATAGATTAAAAATTATTTATACGTATATTTTGAACATCTTTGACGAAATTTCTGACTTCTCACACACTTTTGGTGTAAATCATTTTATGAAAATTACTCTATAGTTTAACCCATTTTACAAGGTTCTTTATCTAACTTTCTCAATTATTATCTCATTTATAACAAAATACGTTAGGAAGTTATGGCTATATTTGTGTTGATTTATTTCAATGGTACTTTACTAGAAACAAAGTTTTAAAATAAAAGGTTTTTTCTTTAAAAAAAATTGTAATTTAAATGACAAATCAATATTTGTATTGCTGAAAATCATTTTATTACGGATGAAATGAGAAGTTAAAGTAAAATTGCTACAAAATATAAAAACATCTTATTTTCTTTGACACTTACTAATAAAAAAAGTTTCACATATATGCACCATTAGATTACTCAATATTGCATATTTTATTTACAATATGATGAAAAATCAACGCATATAAATTTGAAGGATTAAATAAGAATATATATTTTAAAGGGAAAATGCATAAGTACTTCCAGCCTATGTCCAAAATCCCTGAGACACACCCAACATTTACTAAGGTCCTATTACCCCCCTCTCCCGAACTTATTTTATATATAATTTTCTACCCCTTTTCAGCCTACGTGGCACTATCTTGTGGACCCAGCACGTGTTGACAATTTTTTCAAGGATAATGCCACGTAGGCCGAAAAGGGGTAGAAAATTATATATAAAATAAGTTCGAAGGTAATAAAACCTTAATAAAGTTTAGATGTGTCTCAGGAATTTTGGGCATAGAGCAGGGTACTTATGCATTTCCCCTATTTTAAAAGGAAAAAAGGAAAAAAAAAGTCATGATCATGGTAAACAGGTGGCGGCTGCTGCATGGTAGTGGGAGAAACTGAGGCCATGCACGCAACAGGAAGCATTATATTCGTCACACATCCATCTTCATGCAAATTTTATATATCCATAATTACATTTACGTTGCATTCACCAAGAAACAATGGGTCCTCTTCCTCCTACCTTTATTTGTTGATCTTTTTCTTCCCTTCACCCCCACCCCCCTTCCTTAACCCCACCACCAAATTTGAATAAAGCCTAAGACTCATAGCAAAGTATTTATCTAAATTGGACCCACAACCTAAACTATTTATCTGACTACCTTCCCCCCTGAATCATTATTGATATTATCAGAGTATATATATATACTCTGTCCGATAGTATTAAGCAATAATTGAGCAGTTTTTTCACTAAAACATTGTTCTTCTTCCTTTATACTATCACAGTATATATGTATATACTCTAATGGTATCAATGAGTAACTGAGTGGTGTTTTCACTCAAACACTGCTTCTTCCTCTTTGATATATACCATATATATACTTTGATGGTATCAAACAGTAAAGACAAATTAGTAGTTAAAAATAGGGGGTATGAAAGTAAGGGGGTAGCGGCTTATAAATAGTTTTACTTTTGGGGTATAAGTGTTCTTTTCCCTAAAAAGAATTGGTGGGTAAATTGATTAAATCAATTGGCAAATCGAGTGATCATCTGATTACAATCGAAAATTAAATCGTTGATAAAAGGCTCGATAAAATTTAACCAACCAATTTGAATTCATTTGTAAAATTATCAACTAAATATTAGTTGGTAAACATCAAGAAAATTGTTGGTATACTATCAAAAACGCAGTTATTAGCCGCATTTTAAAAAATCGTCAAATCAATAAAAACAATTGTGGTTCACGCAGAAGATATTGACGCTAAAATATCATGGGCAAAACAGACAGATACTATTGAAGATAACTATCAAGTTGATTAATATGGTACAACTGTTAGAAGTTTTCTTAGTTGTTAGGAGTTAAGAGTCAGACTGGGCTGTAGGCGTAGAAGTAATAGCTAACCTCTATCCTTGTAATTGTATTTGTAATATAGAATAACTGGCTCGTTTGGTGTGAGGGATAAGCATAAATAGTCCTAAGATAAAAAAATAGTCATGGAATAAAATTTAGATGTTTTGTTTGGTTGACAATGTTTGGGATAACTTATTCCACCATTTATAGCATAGTGATGGAAAAAGTTATCCCATATACATGGTGGAATAAGTTATCCTAGGATATATATATATATATATATATATATATATATATATATATATATA
>NW_006239122.1:50218-59361 GCF_000226075.1 Solanum tuberosum
TATATATATATAAATGAGCATTACTCAACAATTTAATCATCAATACAACCATTAATTTCTCTCAATCGTTAATTGTTGAAAATTCTACATGGTATCAAAGCATTAAGATATTTTACTGTCTAAGTATTGAATCCAAAAGACTCACTCGTGTAATTGAAATGGCCCATTCTATCAATACTTTGACAAATTCTTCCATTCACCACCTTATTGCCTCTTGTTCCATTAAACTTAAGCCAATAAACTATCTCATACGGAGGACATAATTGATGCAGTTGATTTACGTGATGAGATTAACATATCTCATCAAGGAGAATGAACCAATTGTGAGCGGTCCATTTATTGAAAGACTGTTGAGAAAGATGCAAAAGATAATGGTAATATTAATGACTAGGAGGAGAAAGATATAGTGCTAAGGAGTTGGATCTCAGAAACCTAGACAGAAGAAATCATGCACCTGATTGTGGATTGTTCAACTACCAAGGAGATATAGGAATACTTAGAAGAAGTCTATCTTTAAGCAATAAAATATAAGGAGTCTCAACTTAAACAACTATTGTAAAGTTTCGGCTAGGAACCAAGAAAATTTATGAGTACATTAAGGAATTCAAAGAAATATGTGATGGTCTTGCAGCCATTCACAAGTCCATGGATGAAGATATCAAACTAATCAACTTTTCTAGAGGTTTAGATCTCAAATACAAGACATTTAAGACTGTAATGCTAGGTAAACCATCATATCTCACTATTAATCAATTTGTTAATTCTCTCAAGGTTTTGATATGAGGGGGGATAAAGAAGAAATGCCATAACATAACCTTAATATGGAATTCTCTTTCCAAAGGGATAGGGGCATAGGAAACTACTCTTAGAGAATAGGAAGTAACAACTTCAATTCTAGAGGAAAGGCTTCAAACCTGCTTGGCAAGGATCAAACATTCAGAATAATTAAAGCTTCTAAAGTGGAAATAAAGAGAGGAATAATAATGAGTCATGTCAAATTTGTGGTTTGAATAACCACATTGCACTTACGTGGTTTTATAGATAAGACTACTCTTATCAATCTATAGATGAATTACCGCAAAAATTGGTTGTTGTCAATCAGCAAAATACATCATTTATAGATGAGAATTTGTATGTGGACTCAGAAGCAGTACTCATATAACAAATAACTCAGGTATTCTATCTAATCTTAAATACTATAATGAATTTAATAAAATAATTGTTGGGAATTGATCACAAATAGACCCAATATAGGTGTAGTGTTCATGTTGTAACACCCCAGAAAATTTTTGAGCTAAGACTTGAACCATCCTTCATTGTGAGTAGGATTTTACCTAGGAATTTAAAATTTCTTAAGTATTAACGTCAGGTCACTAGATTTAGCACCTTGAGGTCCAAAAAGAACTAAATTGGAAATAGAAAAATCTGAAATTTTGCAAGTGATGCTTAAGTTATGAGTTTTGGGTCAACTTCAAATGACCATAACTCTCAGTAAAGATGAGTTAGGCGGGATACAAGATAGCTAATGAAAGGTCTTTGAATTATCTTTTCAACGCCACCGAGTTTGCTAAATTTCGAGCTTTGAGTAAAAAATTTATGACTTATTTACTAACGACGCTCAAACCTGGCAACAGCTCTGCGATGGCTCCGCGTTACGGAGCCAATACGGATCTCACTGCCTGCTGAAAAAATTATTCCGACTCCCAGCTCATTTTATTTATTTCTTTAGGGGTATTTTAGTCCTAAACACCCTTAGGAGGTCATCTAAATTGTCCTAAACGTGTAGAAAAATCAGTTTTCATAAATCAAACCCTCTAATTCATTCCAAAAATTCTACGCTCAATGAATTCAAGAAACGCTAAGGCTAAGGTTCTTCTTCCAAGATTTTCCTTCAAGTTCTTCAAGAAGATGGTTCTTTCAGATATGTAAGCTTCCATAGTGTTTCATTTGTTCACCCATACTCTAATCATGTTAATTTCAGCGTTAAATTCGTTCTAGAAAGTTGAAGGTTTGGTGTTCTTGAATGTACTTTCGTTCTTGAATTGGACTGATATTTTAGGAGTTCTTGAGATTATTGTGTCGATTTATAGAGTTGTTTTGAGTTAGATTCTAGTGTACATGTGTTGGGTATTTAAATCTAAAGAGAAGTTGAGCAAAAGAATCAAATTTAGGCGAATTGGGGTTAGAAAACGAAGAAGGAAAAAATCGGGCGAATCAGGCAACCCAGTCCGCGTCGCGGACCTTTCTCCCCATAGATTTGTCTAAGCAATCTCTTTGAGATTTTCAATAAGTCAATACCAAGATTTGCTTTCTGCACCTTTCATAAATTCTTTCTTCGCGTCGCGATGAGGTCATGAACCCCTCTGCCTCAAAATTTATTTCACAAACAAATATTAAAATGCATCTCCGCATCGCGGACTTGCTTTCAGATAGTGATTTCTTGATTGTTTCTCATGTTTAACTATCTAAAAACACTCCTAAACATCACGAGATCTTTCCTGTCACAAATCACATTGAATTCATAAATCAAACTCAAGGTAGAGTTGAGAGTTGAGTCTTGAGATTTTTTCGAACATTTTTTAGAAAGTCCCTTTGAGTCTTTTTGAGGAGTCTTCTACAATTTCTAATAACTTGTTTCAAGTCTCGAGCAAGTGAGTATGAGAGTGAGGAGAATGTATTCATGAATTTGATTTGTCATCGCGAGATCCATCATATCATGAACCATAACTCTTGAATTCATAATTCACATTCAAGAGAGAATTAAGAGTAGAGATCAAGAAAGTCTTTGAGTTCAATTGTGAATCCTTTGAGATCAACTATTGATTCGAGCTAAGTTTCGAGGAAGTAAGTATGAGAACGAGAAAAGTTGTATACACGAGTTCCATATCATTATGTAGACCATTGAGTCGAGTCGTTCATGCCCATAATTCTGCATGAACTCCATAAGTTGAATATCTTTGAGAGGAGTAGTACCTTCAAGTTCTAAGTCTTAAGTATTGAGTTTCTAACCTATTTGAGATTATATTCCTAATCGTGGGACTATTACATATTACCATAAAGTCCTTGAGTTGAGTAGTTCATGCCCATAACTCTGCATGAACCCTATAAGTCGAGCAGTCTTAAGATGAGAATTATCTTTGAGTCTTGAGTTGAGTAGTTCATGCTCATAATTTCGCATAAACCCCTCTGAGTTGAGCATTCTTGAAATAAGTAGTATCATTGAAGTTCTTGAGTTCTGAGTATTGAGTTCTATGTATGGCTATTGAAAACCTTGAATTGAGTCGTTCACGTCCATAATTCGGCATGAACCTTATTTTGAGAAGTCTTTTTACAAATTTTTCTAAACTTGTTTTAAGACTTGAGCACTTGAGTTAAGAAAGAGTAGAGTTGAGCTCATTTTCTTTAAAATGATATATGGGAACTAAGTTGTCACGCCTCGAGCCTATACCCTGGGCGGGACTGGCACTCGATAACCATTGTTGGCCCCAAGCGAACCCTTGGCTTGGCTTACTTACTCAGCGGAAGACTTAACTCAACAAGATAACCCAAACAAAACTTATAATGTTATAAAGAAAACATCCAACTAGCCAATAAGGCAAACTCAAGTCTCAACATAAGATAATGAAATGAAAAGACTAAAGAACTAACATCTGACTGTCTATGAAGCCTCTAAACAACTGAGATGGATATCGGTACAAGACCTATGACATCCTAATGAACTAATAATAATACTGAAAGCAATAAAAGAGATCCTCCGGAAAGCAAAGAGGCTCACCACAAGACTCTGAGTGCTCAACTGGATCAACGATGCACTGGATGTTGATCCTGGGTACCTGTGTCTGTATCATACAAAGATGCAGGCCAAATGACATCAGTACATTGAATGTACGAGTATGCGAGAGGAATTCTAAAACAAGATGTAAGCTTGAAAGGAACTGAAGAACTTACCTGGCTCAACTTAACTCAAACTTAACTGAACTCACTTCAATATAAAGCAGTATAAAACAAGTGCAATATAAACAAAAGCTTTTAAAACATGGATATCAACTCTGTGTATTTTGAAATACAATAGTAACTCGGATGTGTATGCAAAGATACAATAAAACTCTGAGATCTATATAAAAATACAAGATAATACTGTTGTGGGAGTTTCTCTAACCGACAACCATCACTTAAGAGCTATTTTGATGATACAACATTTTGCCTCACGCTGCCAGGGCCGTCTTATACCTTGTCGAGGGTATAGAACCTGAACTACTAAGTTGATCCTCTAGTCTATGCTAAAAAACACTAAGGAATCATCTAAAAAGTATGACCATTTTCTACCCATGATGGCTACAAGGTTTATGGGGCCTGTGACTTGTCTGAACTCTTCCCCATATCGGTGCTCAATACTACTCCAAAAATATGATACTAGCTCTTATGTTTAAAAACATACTTCTGTCTGTGATTTAAGATAATTGTTCAAAACTTAGCTCAAAGGCTACCTTGGAAATCAAAGTTTCCCCTCTTGCTTAATTGTTAAAGCGTTTACTCTTTACTGAAAACTAGCTCAAAGGCTCTTTGAAAATCAAGGTTTCCTTTCTTGTTTAAATGTGAAAATATTTTAAACTCTTTGGGAATACATAGTCCCCATATACCTCTTTGAATAAATGAACTTCAATCTTTACTCTTTACTCTTTGCTCAACTTGAACTTTAAGTCTTAAAACAAAGTTAAAACATTTGGAAAAGACTTTTGGAAAACTCTAAGTACTTTTCTTAACTTGACTCTTACTTCTCTTGACTTTGATCTTACATTTCCTTGAATTGAATTACGGATTCAAGGTTCATGATCGCATGTTTATGGATGATTTTATGATGTTTAGACGTACCTTAGAGTGTTTGAATCAACTAGAAAACATAGGTACGTTGCTAAGGAACTAGTATGGAAAGATGGGAAAGAAATGGGAAGAATTGGCGTCCCTGGCTCTCTGAGAGGGGCGGCGCGCCAACCTTAAAACTTCATAGAGCTGGGTGGGGCACTCTGGCTGGCGCGGTGCCCCAAGACCGAAAGTTCAGAGGTTCCCTTTTGGGACTATAAGAGGGGCGGCACCCCAGGCCCTGCCCAGGTGTATTGCGACTTTTCGCCTTCGTTTTTCAATTCTAAATCCCCTAATTCGACTTCGTTTTTTTCCCAAAAACTTAGAATCAACTATACCATCAATATATGAAAGACTCTAATCGAATTCACACCTAAAATCATGGATTCGAATCAAACAACTCCTCAACAATTTCAACGAATCAAGAATTCAATTGAACTCCAACAAACCCATCAAGAACTCAATTTCTAAGCTTTCAAGAACTTAAATTCGCTAAAATAAATCATGATTGGTGTGTGGGTAAACTAACCCAATGCTATGTGATCTCACATACCTCATAGGGATCACCCCTTAATGAAATCCACAAGCGATTCTTGAAGAACTTGACGATTCTTGCTCCTTCTCCTCTTTCTCTTCTCCTTTTCTCTTCTCTAAAACCCTAACTCAATATCGTAAAAGTGTAAACTGAATCCTATCAGTTTAGACCCCAATTAATTACCAAAAAACGAAATTAAGTCATGGGGTATGGAAAAGACCATAATGTCCTTCTAAAATCCGGATTAGACTTTCCTTATTTGAACAGCCCAACTTCAAATGGACATATCTCACTCATACGAACTCGGAATCATGCAAACTCAGAGGCGTTGGAAAGATTATTCCAAGATATTTCTTATGATATCTGGAAACATACCTAACTCATCCTGATCTAGGAGTTATGTTCATTTGAAGTTTACCAAAAATTCATCTTAACATACTTAACAAATTTTCCAGATTTTTATATTCTTTCCAAAAATGACTAATTCCAATTTTTAACTTATTTCTAGTTCTTTCAATTTGCAAGATGTTACAATATCTCCCCCTTGGGAACATTATTCCTCGAATGAGATTACTCTTACTAGGCTAAGCGCGTAACATCTAACATTCAGCTCAACACCCAACAAGTAATGCAAATACAACATGCCAACTTATAAATTAAAGAGTACTAAGAAGAGAATTAGTACCTTGATCTGGAATTTCTCCGAATTCGAAGAGATGTGGATATATCTTCTTCATATCTCCATCAGCTTCCTAAGTAGCTTTCTTAACCAACTGGCTCCTCCAAAGAACTTTGACTGATGCTACCTCTTTTGTTCTCAACTTGCGAACTTGGCGATCTAGAATCTGGACCGGAATCTCTTTATAAGATAAGCTATCCTTGATCCCAATATCTTCAGTTGGTATGATCAATGAAGGATCGCCCATGCACTTCTACAACATGGAGATGTGAAATACCGGATGAACCGCTGCTAACTCTTGTGGTAGTTTTAACTCATAAGCTACATTACCAACCCTTTGGGATATTCTGTAAGGGCCAATATATCGAGGACTAAGCTTCCCCTTCTTACCGAACCTCATAACACCCTTCATGGGTGATACTTTCAAGTAGACCCAATCATCTACTTCAAACTCTAACTCCCTCCTCCTAACATCGGTGTAGGATTTCAGACGACTCTGCGCCATTTTCAACCTCTCCTGAATCACCTTCACCTTCTCCATAGCTTGATGAACCAAATCTAGTCCTATAGACCCAGCTTCACCAACTTCAAACCATCCAATAGGAGATCTGTATCTTCTCCCATAAAGAGCTTCATAAGGAGCCATTTGGATGCTAGAGTGGTAATTGTTGTTATAAGCAAATTCAATAAGAGGTAGGTGATCATCCCAATTACCTTTGAAATCAATCACACAAGCCCGCAACATATCCTCCAAGGTCTGAATAGTACGCTCTGCCTGCCCATCTACTATAACTGACTTAATAGAATATGGTATTAAATAATCATTTTTTTTTTTGAGGATGAAAGGCAGTACTTAAGTTCACCTTTGAACCCAAGCCTTTTTGGAATGACTTCCAAAACTGTGCAGTAAATTACGCACCTCTGTCTGAAATAATGGAGACCGAAACTCCATGAATTCTAACCACCTTTTGAAGATAAAACTTGGCATAGTCCTTTGTTGAATGGGTAGTCTTTACCGGCAAAAAGTGGGCTGTTTTTGTCATTTTATCGATAATCACCCAAATAATAGAATCATGTTGCCTGCGAGACCTTGGTAAACCTGTGATGAAATCCATATTAATCATCTCCGACTTCCATTCCGAAAGTTCTATATTCTGAGCCATACTACCTGGCCTTTGGTGCTCTACTTTAACTTGTTGGCAATTTGGACACTTGGTCACAAATTATGCAATGCCCTTCTTCATACTACTCCACCAATAAACTTCTCTCAAATCGTGATACATCTTTGTGGAACCCGGATGAATGGAATAATCTGGAGCTATGAGCTTTCCTCCATGATCCTCTCTTGGAGTTCATCCACCCTTCGTAACACAACAATCTGCCTTGATACCTCAATACACCATCTCCCCCTTGTTCAAAAGACATAACTTTTTGCTTGTGAACATTTGCCTTCAATTCAAGAAAAAATGGATCTTGGTCTTGCTTCTCTTTTACTTCTGACACTAATGATGATTTAGCCCCATTCATCACCACTACTTCTCCTTCTGTGGAACCCATTAGTTGGACTCTTAAGCGTGCAAGTCTATACACATCTCTTGCTAGCTCTTTCTTATCTTCCTCAAAATGGGTGGTACTACCCATAAACAACCTGCTCAAGGCATCAACAACCACATTAGCCTTACCTGGGTGATAAAGAATACTCATGTCATAATCCTTGAGAAATTCCAACCACCTCCTTTGTCTGAGATTAAGCTCTTTCTGAGTAAACACATATTAAAGGCTCTTATGATCAGTGCACACATCCATATGAACAACATAACGATAATGGCGCCATATTTTTAAAGCCAAAACTACAACAGCCAACTCTAGATCATGGGTTGGGTAGTTCATCTCTTGAACTTTCAACTGTCTGGAGGCATAAGCTATAACCTTGCCATTCTGCATTAACACACAACCCAAATCAACTCTAGACGCATCACAATATACAACAAAGCCTTGCGTACCTTCTGGTAAGGTTAACACTGGGCAGTAGTCAACCTCTTTTTCAATTCCTAAAAGTTTTTCTCACAAGCTTCAGACCATTGAAACTTAACTGTCTTCTGAGTCAACTTGGTCAAATGGGGTGAAATAGATGAGAACCCCTCTACGAACCTTCTGTAATAGCTAGCCAAACCCAAGAAACTCCTAATATCAGTTGGAGATGTGGGTCTAGGCTAATTCTGCACTGCTTCTATTTTCTGAGTATCAACTTTAATTCTCTCTCCAGACATAATGTGGCCTAAGAATGCCACAGACTCAAGCCAAAACTCACACTTAGATAACTTAGCATACAACTCTTTATCTTTTAGAGTCTGGAGAACTATTCTGAGATGACTAGCATGATCTTTTTCATTCCTTGAATAGATTAGTATGTCATCAATGAAGACAATAACAAACATATATAAATAAGGTTTGAATACTATATTCATAAGGTCCATGAATGTTGCAGGCGCATCGGTCAAACCAAAGGACATGACCAGAAACTCATAACGACCATAACGGGTCCTGAAAGCTGTCTTTGGAATATCACATTCCCTAACTCTTAACCGATGGTAGCCAGATCTGAGGTTTATCTTTGAGAAACAGGTGGCACCCTGAAGTTGATCAAAAATATCATCAATTCTCGGAAGAGGATACTTATTCTTGATGGTAACCTTGTTCAACTGGCGGTAATCTATACACATCCTAAGGGAACCATCATTCTTCCTCACAAACAAGACCGGAGCGCCCCAAGGTGAGACACTTGGTCGAATAAACCCTTATCTAGGAGGTCTTTCAACTGCTCTTTCAACTCTTTTAATTCTGTTGGTGCCATTCTATATGGCGGAATAGATATAGGACGAGTATCTGGAAGAAGGTCTATACCGAAGTCTATCTCTCTCTCAGGAGGGACTCCGAAAAGACTTTTGGAAACTCTCTTACTACTGAAACTGACTGAATAAGAGGTATCTCAACACTAGGGTCATTAAATCAGACTAAGTGATAGACACACCCCTTAGAAACTAACTTCCTTGCCTTAAGGTACAAAAT
>NW_006239122.1:61561-81598 GCF_000226075.1 Solanum tuberosum
GCATAACAGGCATGAAGCCAGTCCATACCCAAGAATGATATCAAAATCTACCATGTCTAACTCAACTAAATCAGCTATGGTACCCTTGTGATTGACGAAAATGGGACAATCATGATAGACTCTCTCTGCTAGAATAGACTCACCAACAGGTGTAGAAACACTGAAGGGTTCACTAAGTTTCTCAGGAATAACATCAAAATTCATCGAACATACGGAGTTACAAAGGATAAACTCGCTCCTGGGTCTAGCAAAGCATAAACATTAAAGTTAAAGACTTGGATCATACCAGTAATAACATCTGGCGAATCCTCTTGCTCTTGGCGACTTATGATAGCATATAGGCGGTTTGTTCCTCCGCCAGTACCGAAAGTATCCACTCTAGGTGCAGCTCTGTCTGGTGGGGCAACTGAAGAAGACTGGGTTTTATTGCCCCCATTACCACAACCCTGCTTGTTCTTTGGACACTCTCATATGAAGTGACCGTTCTGGCCACACTTAAAGCAACAAGTAGAGCCCTCACGACATGTACCTAAGTGGTTCCTACCACGCTTAGCGCAGGCAGAAGGCTTGCTACCCCCTTGAGCCATACTACCTTGAGAATAGGAAGGTTTGGCTCTAAAATTCTTACTATTGTACTCACTTTTGTTCTTTGGTACAGGTGGACTAGAAGATGATGGAGCAGGTCCCTTCTGTTTCTGTTGGAAAGATGATCGGTTGGCATTAATTTTCTGCTACCGGGACTCATTCCCTATCTTAGCTCTCTTATTCTTGAACTCTTGTCTATCCCTCAACTTCTCTTCCTCGACATGTTGCACATAGACTATCAACCTTGATATATCATTGTCACCTATTAACATTGCAGCCTTACCTTCCTTACTCGATAGATAAGACAGCCAACAATAAATAAACTCATTCTGCTCATCATGTCAGCAACCATCTTCGAAGCATACCGGGAAAGTTGTGTGAACCTCAGACTATACGCATGAACGCTCAAGGAATCCTGCTTAAGTGTGAGGAACTCTCGTACCTTAGCCTCTTTCAGTTCTCGGTTGAAGAAACTCCCCAAGAAGGCCTCCTCAAAGCACGCCCAACTTGCAGGTGGTGCATCCTCAGTTCGGTTCTTCTTCTATTAATCGAACCATATCCTAGTGACACCCTTCATCTGGTATACATCTAGTTCTACCATCTCAGTATCAGCAACATGCATGATTTCAAAAACATTCTGAAGTTCTTCCACAAAATTCTATGGATCCTCAGTAACGCTTGAACCTGTGAAGTTTGGAGGATTCATCCTTAAGAACTCATGGATCCTTGAAGTGTCAGCTATTTCATGTCGATTCCCTCTCTGTTGCCCAGCTTGGTTTGTCACAACTTTATTCAACATCCGGATAGCCTCACAGAACTCAGCATTGGTGACCTCTCCTTGGGGTTGCACTTCTGGTGCATTAGGTACCCCTTGTTCCTATGGTTCAACATTTCTCCTAGCCGGATGACCTCGAACAGCTTTTCATGGAGGCATGATCTAAAAGACACACCCAAGCATGAGTTACAAGAAACTTTTTAGAGATAAACTCTAACGCACGAAATGAGTGTGAAAGAAGTGAGGTCATTTCCTAAGTGTTGCAGCCTCCTAATTATAGATGTGGCGTGCTTCACACCGATAACTAGGACTGTACAGACACGGCTTCATAGACTCTCTAGGACTCTTGAACTTTGTGCTCTGATATCAAGTTTGTCACTCCCCGAGCCTACACCCTGGGCGGTACTAGCACTCGAGAGCCATTGTTAACCCCAAGCGAACCATTGGCCTGGCTTACTTACTCAGCAGAAGACTTAACTCAACAAGATAACCCAAACAAAACTTAGAATGTTATAAAGAACACATTCAACTAGCCAATAAGTAAAATTCAAGTCTCAACATAAGATAATAAAATGAAAAGACTAAAGAACTAACATCTGACTGTCTATGAAGCCTCTAAACAACTGAGATGGATGTCGGTACAAGACCCACGACATTATAATGAACTAATAATAATATTGAAATCAATAAAATGGATCCTTCTGAAAGCAAAGAGGCCCACCACAAGACTCTGAGTGCTTAATTGGATCAACGATGCGCTGGATGTTGATCCTGGTTACCTGTGTCTGTATGATACAAAGATGCAGGCCAAATGGCATCAGTACATTAAATGTACGAGTATGCGTGGGGAATTCTAAAACAAGACATAAGCTTGAAAGGAACTGAAGAACTTACATAGATCAACTCAACTCAAACTTAACTGAACTAATTTCAATATAAAGCAGTATAAAACACGTGCAATATAAAGAAAAGCATTTAAAACATGGATATCAACTCTGTGTATTTGGAAATACAATAGTAACTCGGATATGTATGCAAAGATACAATAAAACTCTGAGATCTATATAAAAATACAAGATAATACTATTGTGGGAGTTTCTCTAACCGACAACCATAACTTAAGAGCTATTGTGATGATATAGCGTTTTGCCTCGCGCTGCCAGGCCCGTCCTATACCTTGCCGAGGGTATAGAACCTGAAATACTAAGTGGATCCACTATTCTATGCTAAAAAGCCCTAACGAATCATATAAAAAGTACGACTCTTTTCTACCCATGATGGCTACATGGTTTATGGGGGTTGTGAGTTGTCTGAAATTTCCCCTATATCGGTGCTTAATTCTACTCCAAAAATATGATACTAGCTCTTATGTTTAAAATCATACTTCTTTCTGTGATTTGAGATAATTGCTCAAAACTTAGCTCAAAGGCTACCTTGGAAATCAAAGTTTCCTCTTTTGCTTAATTGTGAAAGCGTTTACTCTTTACTGAAAACTACCTCAAAGGCTCTTTGAAAATCAAGGTTTCCCTTCTTGTTTAAATGTGAAAATATTTTAAACTCTTTGGGAATACATAGTCCCCATATACCTCTTTGAATAAATGAACTTCAATCTTTACTTTTTACTCTTTGCTCAACTTGAACTTTAAGTCTTAAAAACAAAGTTGAAACATTTGGAAAAGACTTTTTGGAAAACTCTAAGTAACTTTTCTTTACTTGACTCTTACTTCTCTTGACTTTGATCTTACATTTCCTTGAATTGGATTACGGATTCAAGGTTCATGATCTCATGTTTATGGATGATTTTATGATGTTTAGACGTACCTTAGAGTGTTCGAATCAAATAGAAAACATAGGTACGTTGCTAAGGAACTAGTATGGAAAGATGGGAAAGAAATGGGAAGAATTGGCGTCCCTGGCTCTCTGAGAGGGGCGGCGCGCCAACCTTAAAACTTCAGAGAGCTGGGTGGGGCACTCTGGCTAGCGCGGTTCCCAGGACCAAAACTTTAGAGGTTCCCTTTTGGGACTCTGAGAGGGGCGGCGCCCCAAGCCCATGCCCAGGTGCATTACGACTTTTCTCTTTCGTTTTTCAACTCTAAACCCCCTAATTCGACTTGTTTTGTTTTCAAACACTTAGAATCAACTACACCATCAATACATGAAAGATTCTAATCGAATTCACACCTAAAATCATGGATTTGAATTAAGCAACTCCTCAACAATTTCAACGAATCAAGAATTCACTAGAACTTCAACAAACCCATCAAGAACTCAATTTCTAAGCTTTCAAGAACTTAAATTCGCTGAAATAAATCATGATTGGTGCGTGGGTGAACTAACCCAACGCTATGTGATCTCACATACCTTGTCGGGATCACCCTTTGATGAAATCCACAAGAGATTCTTGAAGAACTTGACGATTCTTGCTCTTTCTCCTCTTTTCTATTCTCTTTTTCTCTTCTCTAAAACCCTAATTCAATATCATAAAAGCGTAAACTGAATACTATCAGTTTAGACCCCCAATTAATTACCTAAAAACGAAATTAAGTCATGGGGTATGGAAAAGACCGTAATGCCCTTCTAAAATCCGGATTAGACTTTCCTTATTTGAACAACCCAACTTCATATGGCCATATCTCAATCATACAAACTTGGCGACGTTGGAAAGATTATTCCAAGATCTTTCCTACGATATCTTGAAACACACCTAATTCATCCTGATCTATGAGTTATGGTTGTTTGAAGTTGACCAAAAACTCATCGTAACATACTTAACAAATTTTCCTGATTTATATATTCTTTCCAAAAATGACTAATTCCAATTTTTAACTTCTTTCTAGTTCTTTCAATTTGCGAGATGTTACATAAGTATTCCCAAGAGTAAATTTTTTCACATTTAAAAGAGGAGGAAATTGAGATTTCCAAAAGAGTTTTGTGCAGCTTGAGTACCATCTCTTTTAAGAGAAAGATTTTTGAGTAATAATCTTAAACCACTGAAAGAGTTATGTTTTTAAACATATGACTTGAGTATATTTTGGGAGTAGTATTGAGCACCGATATGGGGACGAGTTCAAATAACTCAAGTCTCCATAAACCATGTAGACGATATGGGTAGAAAGGGTGATACTTTTAGATGATTCCTTAGTGCTTTTTAGCATAGACTAGTGGATCCACTTAGTTGAGGCGTTCTATATCCTGGCAAAGTATAGGAAAGTTCTGGCAGCATGTCTGAGACGTTGTATCATCACATAGCTCATAGTGATGGTTGTCGGTTAGAGAAACTCCCACAAAATTATATTACTTTATTATATACAAATTGAGTTGTTATTGTATTCTTCAATACATTGAGTTGCTATCGATTGTTTTAAAAGCTTTCCATATATTGCATCTTTTATTGTTAATTATTCTTGAGTATCTTGAGTTGAATTATGCTTCATTGAGTTGAGTACCTTATTGTTGTGTTAAGCCTTATTTCACTGAGTTGAATATCTTATCCTTTGAGTTGAGTTGAGTATCTTTGATTTGAGTATCTTATTCTTGAGTTGAGTCGAGTAAGTGAGTTGAGAAGAGGTAAGTATGTTTCATTTTTATTAAGCTCAAGCTTATGTTTATGCTTTAGAATTCCCCTTACATGCTCGTGCATTCCACGTACTGAGCCATTTGGCCTGCATCATTTCATGATGCAGATACATGTATTCGAGGTCATCAACAGGAGCTTCGTTGATATCACATGGAGTTTGAGTTAGCTATGGTGAACCACCTTGCTTCCGTAGGATTTCATTTACTTTTCAGTTTTGTCAGGATGTCGTGGGTCTTGTCCCGACTTCCATCTTTGTCAGTTAGAGGCTTCATAGATAAACAGTAGAGTTTCAGAAGTCTGTTCATTTATCTTATTAAATTGTTTTAAAGACTTGAGTTGCCTATTGTTGGCTAGCTGAATATTATATTTATATTCAGAGTAAATCATTTGAGTTAAAGCTTTGTATTTGAGTTTTATGAATTTTATTCAGTTTTTAAGCTTTTGTATGCTTGAGTTAGTCTTCCGCTTGTAGTCAACCAGGATGAGGGTTCGCTTGGGGACCAATAATGGTTCTCGAGTGTCGGTCACGTCCAGGGTACAGGCTCGGGTCGTGACAAGCTTGGTAGCAGAGCAAAGAATTCAAGTGTCCTAGGGTGTCTATGAAGTTGTGTCAAGTAGGATCTTATTTATGGTTGTAAGGGGCCACTTCTATAAATGAGGGACTACAGATATTTAAGCGAAGTTTCCCTTCTTTCATACTCTTAATCGTGCAATAGAGCTATGTCATAGAAATTTATTCTAACTCATGCGTTCTCGTAATCATTTGACTACCCGTCATACTAGAGGTGGTTGAAAAGAAAAAGTCAGTCATTTATCGATGAGTTGTTCTTAACAAGTCTTTAGGAAGTCATGACATTCCAGAGGAGTTTGAGAGAAGCCCATAAGTGAGTTAAGTGTTGAGTTTCATAGGAATGCACCCATAATTGTACGAATCATGCGTTCGAGCTAAAAGCGAGTTGTACTCTTTTCCTTAAGCCTTGTTTCAGTTGAGATCCTTAAGAGGAGGTATGTTTAGAGCTTGGGTAGTATTTTATTTTCACCCTAAAAGATAGTATGAATGACGAGATCATAAGTAGTAGTAGTGAAAGAACCCAGAGTTAGAGGAAAGTATGTAGAGGTTTAATAATCAAAGTAAGGGAGATGGTGTTTTCACAAGCTATGTTACTATAGTCATGCACCTAGTAAGTTATTAATGAAGAGTTTTTCTCTTATGGGTAGACTAAGAAGTGATGAGTTGTGAAGATTCCATCATAGGAGGTAGAGTGTGTTGTAGCTAGAAAGAAGTTGGTGATGAAGTGTCACTGTGTAAAAAATGACCAAGTGTAAATGTTGAATAGAAGAGTAAGAGTATTCATAAGGTGATAGATCTAAAGCTAGGCTTATGTTTTGAGGAAGAACCCATAATATTCAATGTGTTATAGAACTAATTAGGCATTGATGTATAGTGAATGAGTAAATAGTACTCAAGTTGTGATTGGAAATGTGATAGTAAATTGTAAGTATGAATACTAAGAGGTAAGGATTGACTATTTGCCATAAGGTCCTAGTGGACGAATGTTTCTGAAATTGTATCTAGTAGTTGTAAGTTAGTATAGTAAGCGAGTAATTATATTGATATTCGGGTTTAGTCATAAATATTAAGCTTGAATTCGAGATGAGTGTCATGATCAAAAGAATGGCAACATGAGAGTGATAATGTTAGTCTTGAGATTTGATCTAGAAGACTTGACATAGAGTAGGTGAGGAATTGAAGTGATACGCTGCAATAAATATGAGTGGTACAAGTGAGAGACCCTAACCTTTAGATAAGGGCAGTGAAGTGTGGCTAAGTCACAAGAGTAACTAGAGCATTAAGAGGTTATAAGAAACTCCTTAGAAAGAGGTCTTAGTACCTGCTTATTGAGAGTTCGGTAGTCATGAGATAAACTTCTCCCGAGTGTTAGAGTAAAAGAGGATGTAGACCAGTTAGAGATAATGGAATAGGTCCATAGCTTTCAAGTGCTAGCTTTAGACCTAATGGGGAGATGATCATAAGATGAGAAATGAAGTCAAGTGTTCAGAATTTCTTAAGGAGCTGGTTAGTAGGAGTCCATGGAGTTGTTAGAGTACTAAGCTTGAATGTGGTGTTGTTAAACATTAGGTGGTTCTTGGTATGAGCTCAATGTGGTGGTAAGGAGTAATAGTTTTGGGATGAGATTCCCTATAGAGAGTTATCGAACCCAAACCTAGGATTTGGGTTGAGCTTGAATATAGTAAGAGCATACCATTAGACTCAGACCTTAGTAAGAGTAACCCTATTTCATACCCAGTCCAGTCATCATTCGAGGACGAATGATCCCAAGAGGGAGATATTGTAACACCCCAGAAAATTTTAGAACTAAGACTTGAACCATCCATCGTTGTGAGTAGGATTTTACCAAGGAATTTAAAATTTCTTAAGTATTAAGGTCAGGTCACTAAATGTAGCACCTTGAGTTCCAAAAAGAACTAAATTGGAAAAAGAAAAATCTGAAATTTTGCAAGTTATGCTTAAGTTATGAGTTTTGGGTCAACTTTAAATGACCTTAACTCTCAGTACGTGATGATTTAGGTGGGCTACAAGATAGCTAATAAAAGGTCTTTGAATTATATTTCCAACGCCACCAAGTTTGCTAAATTTCAAGCTCTGAGTAAAAAGTTATGACTTATTTACTAATGACGCTCAAACAACCATAACTCTCACTACAGGATGAGTTAGGCGGGCTACAAGATAGCTAATGAAAGGTCTTTGAATTATATTTCTAACGCCACCGAGTTTGATAAATTTTGAGCTCTGAGTAAAAAGTTATGAATTATTTACTAACGATGCTCAAACCTGGCAGCAGCTCCGCGATGGCTCCGCGTTACGGAGACAATACGGACCTCACTGCCTGCTGAAAAATTATTCCGACTCCCAACTCATTTTGTTTTTTTCTTTAGGGGTATTTTAGTCCTAAAATCCCTTAGTAGGTCATCTAAATTGCCCTAAACGTGTAGAAAAATCAATTTTCATAAATCAAACCCTCTCATTCACTCCAAAAATTCTACGCTCAACGAATTCAAGAAACGCTAAGGCTAGGATTCTTCTTCGAAGATTTTCCTTCAAGTTCTTCAAGAAGATGGTTCTTTCAGTTATGTAAGCTTCCATGGTGTTGGGTTTGTTCACCCACAAGCCAATCATGTTAATTTCAGCGTTAAATTCGTTCTAGAAAGTTGAAGGTTTGATGTTCTTGATATGTGTTCTTGAATTTACTTTCATTGTTGAATTGGGTTGATTGTTTAGGAGTTCTTGAGATTATTGCATCGATTTATAGAGTTGTTTTGAGTTAGATTCTAGTGGATGTGTGTTGGGTATTTGAATCTAAAGAGAAGTTGAGCAAAAGAATCGAATTTAGGCGAATTGGGGTTAGAAAACGAAGAAGGAAAAAGTCTGGCGAATCTAGCAACCCAGTCTACGTCGTGCACGTGCCTCCCCATTTCATAAATTTTTTCTTTGCTTCACGGAGAGGTCACGAACCCCTCTGCCTCAAAATTTATTTCACGACTAAATATTAAAATGCATCTCCGCGTCGCGGACTTGCTTCCAGATAGTGATATCTTTGTCTTTTCTCATGTTTAACTATCTAAAATCACTCCTAAACATCACGAGATCTTTCCTATCATAAATCACAACATTTAATTCATAAATCAAATTCAAGGTAGAGTTGAGCGTCAAGTCTTGAGAGTTCTTTCGAACATTTTTCAGAAATTCCATTTGAGTCTTTTTTAGGAGTCTTCTATAATTTCTAATAACTTGTTTCAAGTCTCGAGAAAGTGAGTCTAAGAGTGAGGATAATGTATTCATGAGTCTAATTTTTCATCGCGAGACCCTTCATATCATGAACCATAACTCTTGAATTCATAATTCACATTCAAGAGAGTTAAGAATAGAGATCAAGAAAGTCTTTGAGTTCAATTGTGAATCCTTTGAGATCAACTATTGATTCGAGCTAAGTTTCGAGGAAGTAAGTATGAGAACGAGAAGAGTCGTATACACAAGTTCCATATCATTATGTAGACCCTTGAGTCGAGTCGTTCATGCCCATAATTCCGCATGAACTCCATAAGTTGAGTATCTTTGAGAGGAGTAGTACCTTCAAGTTCTAAGTCTTGAGTATTGAGTTTCTAACCAATTTGAGATTATATTCCTAATTGTGGGACTATTACATGTTACCCATGAAGTCCTTGAGTTGAGTAGTTCATACCCATAACTCTGCATGAACCCTATAAGTCAAGAAGTCTTGAGATGAGAATTATCTTTGAGTCCTTGAGTTAAGTAGTTCATGCTTATAATTCTGCATGAACCCCTCTGAGTTGAGCATTCTTGAAATAAGTAGTATCATTGAAGTTCTTGAGTTCTGAGTTGTCGAGTTACGAGTATTGAGTTCTATGTATGGTTATTGAAAACCTTGAATTGAGTCGTTCACGTCCATAATTTGGCATGAACCTTATTTTGAGAAGTTTTGTTACAAATTTTTCTAAACTTGTTTTAAGACTTGAGCGCTTGAGTTGAGAAAGAGTAGAGTTGAGTTCATTTTCTTTAAAATGATATATGGGAACTAAGAATTCCCAAGAGTAAAATGTTTTTCACATTTAAAAGAGGAAACTGAGATTTCCAAAAGAGTTTTGAGCAGCTTGAGTACCATCTCTTTTAAGAGAAAGATTTTTGAGTAATAATCTCAAACCATAGAAAGAGATATGTTTTTAAACATATGAGTTGAGTATATTTTGGTAGTAGTATTGAGCAACGATATGGGGACGAGTTCATTTTTCAGAGTTCATTTTTCGTCTTGCAGGTATGATCCTGCCATCTTTATGCAAAGAAGGCCTAATCATCCTCATGTTCATGTTCATGTTCATGTTCATATTCACGTTGATGTGTGTTAATGTGCCCCGAACCTAAAATCCTCAAGATACCAATGAATTCAGAAGGTGTCATTTCTCTTCTGTGAAAGGGATTACTTATTGGCCTAAAGGCCCATTTCTAAGCTGAAGTATGAGTTCTGGCGCTTTGCTGAATATGGATTCATGTCAGACATGTAGTATTTATGAGTACGCTCCAACTAGACCGTACTGTTAGTCATCCAGTAACAAAGAAGCTTGTGTTACACTGGGGCAACAACGATCCAAGATATATCGAGGATAATGGTTTTAGGATGCTCATGGGCCATGCCCAGAAACACCATCATAAGTCCAGTATTGATGAACCAGTACTTCTACGTATTAGATTCTAAACAATCCATTTACTAAGCCTGGATTTTACCCATACAACGAGTCAATTGAAAATTTCAAATAATGTTTAAGTGAGACTGGTTTCTTTTCATGCATCAAACATATAGTCAAAAAAATATTAATAATGCATAACAGTGAGATTTGAACTCAAAACCTCTACCTACTTCTACAATCCTATTAAATTATATAACAAATTAAGATAAGAAAAGGACAAATAGAGCTTTATTTGTAACACCTCGCTATTTGAAAGAACTAGAATTAGGATGAAACTGTTTTTGGAAATAATCATATTTGGAAACTTTGATAAAATTAAGCTAAGGATGAGTTTTGGGTCAACTTCAAATGATCATAACTCCCAGCTCAGGATAAGTTAGGTGTGCTACTAGATACCGTAGGAAATATCTTTAACTTATCTTTCCAACACCGCCGAATTTACTCGATTTCGAGTTAGTATGAGGGAGATATGGCCATTCAAATTTGGGTTGTCTAGATAAGGAAAGTCAAAACCGGATTTTAGAAGGGTATTATGGTCTTTTCACTACCCAATTAATTAAATTCGTTTTTGGTAATTAATTTGGGGTCTAAACTGATTGGATTTAGTTTACGCTTTAAAAAATTAAGTTAGGGTTTTGAGAGAAGCGAAAAGAAGAAGAGAAAGGAGGAGAAGAAGCAAGGATTCGTCGCATTCTTGAAGTTAAGCTCATCGATTTCACCAAGGGTTGATCCCTACGAGGTATGTGAGATCACATAGCGTTGAGTTAGTTCACCAACGAGCCAATCATGATTCAATTCCACGAATTTGTGTTCTTGAAAGTATAGAAATTGAGTTCTTAATGGATTTTGTTGAAGTTTCTATTGGGTTCTTGATTGTTGAAGTTGTTGAGAAGTTCTTGAGTTATATTCATGAAATTTGTTATTGTTTT
This sequence comes from Solanum tuberosum, assembly GCF_000226075.1. NCBI lineage: Eukaryota > Viridiplantae > Streptophyta > Magnoliopsida > Solanales > Solanaceae > Solanum > Solanum tuberosum. The sequence goes on from NW_006239122.1 coordinate 72,711, forward strand.
GAGTTGATTCTTGCATACTTTGGTTATGTATTCGAATCTAAACGTTTGGGGAAGGAACCATTCGAATCTAGGCAGTTTAGAGTTGAAAAACGAACAAGAAAATTTGTCAAAAACCTGGGGAAGGGGTTGGGGCACCGCGCCACTCAGAGTGCCCCAAAGGAACTTCTGTAGTTGGGTTCTGGGGCGCCGCTCCAGCCAGTACGCCCCACCCAGCTTCTGAAGTTTGCCTTCTGGCTCCACGCGCCACTCAAAGCGTCAGGGACACCAAGTCTTCTACCCTTTTCCACTTCTTTCCGTTTGAGTTTTCTTAAATCGTACCTATGTTTCCTCATTGATTTCTACACTTTAAGGTACGTCTAAACATCATGATATCATCTATAACAACGAGATCATGACCCTTGAATCCATAAATCAAATTCAAGGTAGAGCTAAGAGTCAAGCCAATAGAGTTCTTAGAGTCTTTCAAAAGTCTTATACAATCGTTTTAAACTTGTTTTAAAGACTTAAGCCTTGAGTTTGAGAAAGAGTAGAGCCAAGTTCATTTCTATAAATGATATATGGGAACTAAGTAATCCCAAAAAACAAATGTTTTCACATTTAAGATAAGAGGAAACACTGATTTCCAAGTGAGTTTTCATGAGTAGTTTTGAGTTCCTTCTCTTTTAAGAGATAAGATTTTTGAGTAATTACCTCAAATCACAGAAAGAGTTTTGTTTTAAAACATATGAACTGAGTATATTTTGGGAGTAGTATTGAGCACCGATATGGGGACAAGTTCATAATAACTCAAGTCTCCATAAACCATGTAGCCATCGTGGATAGAAAGGGTCATACTTTTCAGATGATTCCTTAGTGCTTTTTAGCATAGACTAGTGGATCCACTCAGTTGAGGCGTTCTATATCTCGGCAAGTTATAGGATAGTTCTAGCAGCGTGAGCGAGACGATGTATCATCACATAGCTCATAATGATGGTTGTCGGTTAGAGAAACTCCCATAAAGTTATATTACTTTATTATATATGTATATTGAGTTGTTTCCTACTTTTGTAAATGCTTTATATAAACTGCACTTTTACTGTTGTTAAATTCTGCATTTAAGTTGAGTATCTATGAGTTGAGTAAAGTTGAGGTAAGTGTTCTTTAAGAATTCATTTCAAGCTTATGACATGTCTAGTTTTCCCTCGCATGCTCGTACATTCAATGTGCTGATGCCATTTGGCCTGCATCATTTTATGATGCAGATACAAGAAACTAGGATCAGCATCCAGTTCCCCGTTGATCCAGTTGAGCACTCAGAGTCAGTTGGTGAGCCTCATTGCTTTCCGGATGATCCCTTTTTCATTGTTTTAGTATGTCAGTTGTTAGGATTATCGGGGGTCTTGTCCCGACATCCCTCATTGTTTTTAGAGGCTTCATAGACGGATAGTTATAGTTCTCTAGTCTTTCCATTTTCAGTTGTTTATGTTAAAACTTGGTTTGCCACTCTGGCTAAGTTGAATGTTTATTTCTAAGTTATTTTGAGACAGTTGATTTAAGTGCATTTGATTTCTTTATGAATGCGTAAAGTCTTCCGCTAAGAGTTTATCCAGGCCAAGGATTCACTTGGGGCTAGCAATGGTTCTCGAGTGTCAGTCCCACCCAGGGTGTAGGCTCGGGGCGTGACATTATCCCAGGATTGTAGGAAGAGAGTTTATAGTATCCTTAAATATGTATAGCTTTTTTAAGTAATTAAGAAAGAGAAAATTTCAAAAATAGAATAGATAATAGATATAATAAGGTTTTATAACTATAGTTTTGGTAATTGCGCTTTATAGCTATATTTTTGTTTGCTATGGAGGTTGCAATTTGTATATTTCGCTTGCGAATATACAAATAGGGTAAGTATAAACAAATTTTGTATTTATACATTTAGGAATTTTTCATAACTCCGTTTGTATATTTCGCTTGCCAATTTACTAACATCGTAAATTATTATGAATCTTTCATAAATCATATACAAATAGCTAGGATAAGTATATACAAATTATAGATTTATACAATCAGGAAGCGAATTATACATTCAGGAACCAAATTATACAAATTCTAGATTTATACAATTAGGAAACCGAATATCAAATTTCGCGAAACTGTAGCCACGAAATAAAAATAATCAGAACTATAACTAAATTTCATAATACACTCTAGATATTTGTCATTTCGCATAATTTTCCTATCAAGACATAGGTAATGAGCTGCCTAGGCCTATTCAAACAAAACTTGGATTATATGATACAATTAACATTAGATATAGAGTTAAAAAGGCAAGAGCACTGGGGTACTCTTCCAAATGTGATATTCATCATTTTCAACTAACCAAATTAGTTCATGTACTATAACTATGTCAATTCTAAGGGTGGTCAATATAATTAGAAAATCTTTGGATTTTGGAATAAGGGGAGCTAAGCCCTTTAATTAAGTATCTAATGCACCTTCCCCTTATCTAATCTTTCCTTAATAATTAATAGTTAACATATGAATTATTAATACTTCTAGTTGTCACACATTTTTTTAAAAAAATACACTGTTTAGTTGGCTTAGAATATATATCATACCAAATCAGATGACACATATGTAAGATATTCTCCATTTCATACTAAAAAGAAACTCAATTTGGATTATTCATCAGTATTAGTTAAATGATTCGAGAAGATTATACAAGTAGATCATGAATAATAATATAATATAAACAACACATTATTTATAAAGGGGTAAAATTTATTTCTTAAGCAAAGTAGAGTGATTATCAAATCAACATCTTCTAATAACTTAGAATATACTTAACTTGAATTAGATATCTTGGGGAAATTCAAATCATAAACGGATTAGTCAAACCAAAGTGTTTGTGAGCTATAAAACCACAAGTTATGAGTGATCAACTATGACTGTTGGCTGATTTTAGCTTATAAACTTTTTTTAGGTTTACAAATGTTTAGATAATTAGTCAAAAAGTGTTTATAAGCTGAATTGACAAGTTTATAAGCTTAGCCAAATACATCCTTTGATTTGTTAGTTGTTATAAAAACTATCTAACTACAGCAAAAATAATTTTTAGCGGCAATTAACTAATGGTAATAGCTTAATTGCTATTAATATATTTTTTTAGAGACAATTACTTGTGACAATTCTATTTTAGCACTCTTCGTAAATGTCGCTAAAGTCTTCGTAAAAGTTTTAGTATTTTTTATTAGTATATCTATTTATTGCCGCTAAGAGTTGTTTCTTACTTCTTCTTTTTTTAATCCTCCATTATTCAATAGTACCATACAAATTGTCCTCAAAGTAGAACAAAGTCAATTCAAGTCCTTTAAAAATAGTTATATACACATCCAACTATATGATGGGCTTTACAAAATATGGTACTAAGGGTTGTTAGATAGACCGCATTAGAAGAAATAGTCCATGTATTAGGTAAGGTATTATTTATTACTATGTTTGGCAGGAATTTGGGCATATGTATAACTAATCCATATAGGATGTATTACTAATACCTTCCATTTGGAGGTATTAGTAATACATAGGATATAATACCATGGGATAAGCCTATGTAAAGACAAAAATATCCCTCAAATTATTTTAATTATTTTGTTTATTTTCTTGATTTCATGATTTATATTTGTACTAGTAAATTTATTTAAATAAATTAGCTTACAAATTATTTAGAGAGAGTTGTTTGTTACTAAATAAATTCAATACAAATTTGAAATGTGAGTTGTTTATTTGTATATGACGTTTGTGATCTTAATTGAATGTGTGTGTATATATATATATATATCTTTGTGTGGTTTTCTAATTATTCGTATTTTGAAGAATGTAAAACATACATACATATTAAAACTACAACTTACAATTTTTATGTGTAAATGTAGATAGTTTATTCAATTTTACCATTGTTGACCGTCTTTTCGATTTTAATAGTAGATGATTTATCTTTTTTAAATTGAAAAATGACATTTTGTGAGTGATCAATTTATTAAGATGACAATTATTTATCCTCAAATAATTCAAGTGAAAAAACAGCAAACATGATAACAAAATTGTTCTTCTCATAGCTAGTTAGAAGGCCATAAAAAATAATTTTGTCCGGCAATTATCTACCTTGACCCAATTACTAATAATTCAAGGGTATAATTGGAAAGAAGCTTTTTATAGAGTTTTAATCCAAACACAAGATGAGGTGAGAAATAATGAACCAAACACTTGATAAAAATAAACTTTGCATTACTAATCCATGCACTACTAATTTCTGCATTGCTAATCCTTGTGTTACTAATCCCTGCGTTATTAATCTTTGTACCAAACGACCCTGTAATAATAAAGGGGATAAAAGTCGTGGTAGAAATAAACTTTGGAGATAATTGGTTAGTTCTTGTTTGACTTTTTTTGACAAGTTTGCCAACTACGTTGCCTATAGGCTCTCCAATTACATTTTTCTACCATCATGAAAAAACTTGAAATACATATATTGTTTTGTGTCTTAGTTCTAGATACATATAATAGGTAATGGTATAGGTATTATCGGACTCATTACATTTTAATAAATAACCCTATTGAGAGGAAAAGGTTTGTATAATAGGCTTATTTATCTAACCCCTCTCCCAAAAGGACCTACATGATATAAGGAAGTACAATATAATTATAGTATGCAATATATTTAGGAGACAGGTAACTAGGTAACTCAAGAATTACATATGCTTCTTCATATAAAATGTATCACATAGTAAGCTTGATTGGTGTATTTTTTTTGTTTTACGCACCGTAACTTTTTCCTCAGGCTTAAGCAGAATAGCAGAGCAAGTATTAGTAACATAACAAAAAAGTCTTCCTCGTCATTAATATTTTTGCTCGCGACAATTATGATCTCTCGGGATAATCGATACCTGCATTAAAAATGAAATTCTAATACATATGAGACTTCTTAATTGGCTAATTGTAAATAGCCCCAGGACTATGGAACAAAGGAGCACTGAACCTACGTATGTGACACAATATGGGAATGACTTGTGTCTAGCAGGTGATTAGTATTTTCTCTTTTAGTTATTGCTCTGAGGAAAGAAGTTTAAATTATTTTGGTACTCTCTTACGTATTATAAATAAAAAGATTTTTGTAAGAGGGTTGAAAAGGAAGCTCAAACAAAGTGAAAAAGACCTACAAGGAGTGGAAAAAATTTTAATTGCATTTTTGGCTCTGACATTTCACCACATGCGTCGTGTTCTTGAAGACATCCCTCTCTTTCAATAGGATTCATGACATGTCAAGCCCTGGTAAAATTCTCTACTTTGTATCAAATTAAACCACATATTGCATCGCTTGTGTGGAACCCCGTCAACTTCTTTGAGTTTCATTCTTGCGCACATACATTCAGATATTACACTTTGATGTCATAGGTTACCTTTCTGTCTTTCTCGAACACATCGGTGGATCAACGAATATCAAAGATTTATTATAGAAACCATAATAACCTTTCAGATTTTGGATCGTGACATTCTTCCATAATATCCAAACATCATGGTTCAAGGACATAAAGTTAAAATAGTTAGATACATCATACATAAGGTTATTAGCCTCGATATTAATGCAAAGGCTTTAATGCTAGGAATTGCAATGGGTTGTGCACTATGCTGGCCAATTTTTTCTTTTGAGTTTAACTTCTATATTAGAATTGAACATATTTTTCGTACTATCGAATCACCTAAAAAACAATAATACTCCCTTCGTTTCTATGTAGTTGTCTATATTTCCTCTTTTAGTTGTCCCTATTTAGTTGTCCATTTTGACAAATCAAGAAAGGACAATAATTTTTTTCCTATTATACCCTTATTTAAATAAAGTTGATATAAATAAAGTAAATAAACTTATGAACTTCCTAGCATTAATTAGTTATCTTGAGTGAATTTATTTTGGAATTGTAAATTGTACTATAAGGGTAAAAGTGTAACTTCACTATGCTAATCATTGTTGCCTTAATTTGTGTGTCATTTCTAAAGTGGACAACTAAATAGGGACGGAGGGAGTATGAAATAGTAACTTGAATATTAGATTGCTAAACATATATATTAATATACATTGACAATAGAATTTTTTTTTTACATAATTAATATCAGTGTATATATAACTATAAGTTAAATCAATTTTCTATAACCTTTTCTTGATATTTTTTATAACCATGGATTGCTCAAGGAGGAAAGAAAGAAGTTGTGCATATCGCGTTTGATCATGTTTCATAAAAGTGAAATAGAAAAAAATTGAAGTAATTTTTACTTTTAAAGAAAAATGATATTTGAAAATTGTCCGGAGTTCAGAAAAATTGAAAACAAATTCATGATCAAGCACTCTCTTTCGAGTGGCTATAGAGTTGATAAATAAATGTAATTAACTAATTAAGGGACTACACAAATCTGAAAATGAGGATGAAGAGACACGTACAAAATTCACATAATTAAAATCTCATCACATCTATCTATATTATATATGGTTTGTCTAGCTGGAAGATTAGTTGATAATCAAACCTACATATCGTTGATCCAAATTAATTCTAAGATATGTCCCCTAATTGAACAACACTATTTTCGATCTCCGTTATGATCAAGGGAAATAATTAAAGAAAATTAAGTTTAAGAACTAATTATTAAGATAGTGACATGCCTATATATGAATGAAAAGCTGATGTTACTTATTTGACCCTAACTAAAGGGATCATGTTAGAGAAGAAGTTGTTGCAGCAAACTTTTTGAAGAGAAAACATTTCTTTCACCCTAAGATAAAGTCTAATTCTTTTATGTTTTTTTTTATCCCATTTTTAATTCATTATTGTCCTGTATTGCGTATACAAGAAAGAAAAATCAGGATTCTCTTTTAACTAGAGGTTTCAACTTCGAGTCCTGTGTATGGACTTCGAGTCCTCTGTATGGAATAATCTTTGATAGGGAGTTGCCTCCAATATGGATACGAATACCAAATAGGAAACTTTTTTTAAAAAAAAAGACATTTCCAATCCCTAGCTAGCTGGAAGATCACGATTCTAGACAAACAATACCTTTTTTGTTAATATGCAGAATTATAACTTAAAAGACAAATCATTCTAAAGGAGCCTAGCTACACGTTAATTATAAACACTAAAATTATTTCTTCATGTCGTCAAATCTTTGTCCCCTCACTTAATATCATCCTAAAAAGGGAATGGATTCATACACAATATGAAAATAAATTAAACATATTAATCATTTATGCTTATAAAAAGATGTAGTACAAGTTATTAGAAAAGTATGATTGTGTTCCATAGTGTATCATGCATTCTCAATAAACTTCGTTAAACATTAAAAAATAACCCAAAATTTTTCTTGGCTAAGAGGGATGAAACCAAAAATGTGGGATATTTTTTCTAAAAGCTTAAACAATCAAAGAGAACGTTTTGAATTTCTTAAATTTGTCCGCACTGACACCGTCTCCTCACTTATTAGCCTAACTTACTTTTTTTCATGAATCTGATCCGTCGTGAGTAGCATTCACACTAATCCCTGATGGAAGAACCAGCGGACTAACTTCACACGGTCTAATAAGCAATTCCAAAGATTTCTAAGCGGTCTTTCAATAAATCAAACCAGGTTTATAAATGAGAAAATCATAACTGCCAACAATGCGAAAGTAACCCCCTAGAATTGAAAGTTGCAATACCAAAATTCTAATTGTCTAGAATAAGGGGATACAATACCTCAAACAAGGAAGACATAACCTTAAAGAGTCTAAGTCCAAACAAATGGACTAAGAAGATAAAGAGGAATCCATAGCAGCCTGGAGGAAATGACTCACCCTTGAATTCAGATAACGGAGGTCTCACAGTTGAGGCCGCGAAGCAGCCGCTTAATTTATTTTGTACTCAACAAAGAAAGACCAAGTGCAGTAGTAAACAATCACAATGCACTTTTAGCACCATCGGCTAATTCCAATTATATGAGATATGAACAGGCAAACCACAACATTAGTAAAGTATACAGTACACAATTTTAAACACAAGTAAAATATAATACGGACTCCTAGTCCTCGACCTGAATTGATATTGTCACAACTCGAGCCTACACCCTAGACGTGGCCGGCACTCGAGAACCATTGTTGGTCCCCAAGCGAACCTTCATATTGGCTGGCTACAACCAAAAGACTAACCCAAGCATACATAAGCTTAAAACTGAATTAACTTCATTGAACTCCAAGACTGAACTTTAAGAAAGTCTGAAAAATACTCAAAAGAAAGTAAATACAGAAAATTTCTCAACTATGTCTATCTATGAAGCCTCTACTATTATAGAAGGATATCGGGACAAGACCCACGACATCTCAAAACTACTAACTGTAAGATAAATGTGAAGTCCTCTGAAATATAAGATGGCTCACCAAAGTTGACTGGAATATCACATGACCTCAACGAAACGCTTGTTGATGATCCTGAATACATGTATCTGCATCATGAAACGATACACGCCAAATGACTCAGTACATGAAATGTACGAGCATGTAAGGGGAATTCTAAAGCATAAACATAAGCTTGAACTGCTGGAAAAGAAACATACTTACCTCTTCTCAACTCACTCAACTCAACTCAACTCAATGAAACATAGTTCAACTCAACTCAGAGAAAATAGGGCTCAACTCGATAATAAGATACTCAACATTGGATACTCAAGGATGAAGCAACAATAAAAGATGCAATATATGGATAGCTTTTTAAAATAGTAGATAGCAACTCAGTGTATTAAAGAATACAATAACAACTCAATTTGTATATAAAAATACAATATAACTCTGTGGGAGTTTCTCTAATCAGCAACCATCACTATGAGCTATGTGATGATACATC
>NW_006239122.1:81875-97321 GCF_000226075.1 Solanum tuberosum
GCCCACGCTGCCAGAACTGTCCTATACTTTATCGGGGTACAAAACCTACTACTAAGTGGATCCACTAGTCTATGCTAAAAAGCATTAAGGAATCATCTAAAAAGTATGACCCTTTCTACCCACGTTGGCTACATGGTTTATGGGGGCAAACCACAACATTAGTAAAGTATATAGTACACAATTTTAAACACAAGGACAATATAACACAAACTCCCAGTCCTCGACCCGAATTGATATGCACAAATAAACATGAATCACCACAGCACAACAATCCATTTTAGTTCTCTCATGGAACTCATACAAACAACTGCTAGTGTACCGACGTGGTACTCGTTTCCATTATTAGTGTGTCGGTGTGGTATCCAATCCAATAATAGTATGTATCGATGTGGTACCTTATCCTATAATAGTATGTATTGGTGTGGTACCCGATCCAACAACAGTATGTACCGGCGTGATACCCAATCCAATAATCAAACACACAACACAATCACAACTACAATGAATATAAATTTCACTTGTACACCCAAGTAAACACATACATTGCATGCAATTGAAAACATCATTCATTTCACATTACGTTCTTTCCTTTCTCCCTAATCATGTATCGTTACATGCAATACTAGCGAAATAGTTGACAAGCACATATAGCATAAATTGAAAAAAAATCAGTCACCATCTACCTCGAAACAAGTCTGAATGCTCTAAAAAACTTAAGTTTTCCCCTATTGTAATGCTTTGACTTGTTCTTGATCTCAAACAATAAAAACGCACAATAATCATTTAACAATGTCCTAATTAAATGTGGATTATTACTTAATCTTAATCCTAGGCCAATTTTATGATCATTCTACCAAAATCAGGTTTTCCCACCATTAATTCAAGTCAAACCCCTTCTCCAAAAGTAGTACCCTAGACTCTAAGGCTTAAGAATCAAAATACAAATCAGGGAGTAATTAACTTACCTTTATTGAAAAAATTAGTGGAAAAACTGAGAAAAGTTGCCACAAATTATTTTTTTCTAAGAACGAAGTTGCTGAATAATGAGAGATTTTGGGACTTTTCTACACAAAAATCTGACAAACCCCGCTCTAACGGTCCAACCCACTATAGTAGCTCCGCCATAGCGGGACAACCCCTTACAGAGGGAAGTAATTTCCCAGCTTTAGCAGCGTAACACCCTCTATATCGGCATGCACAGGATAGAAACCTTCGAACCTTGACGTTTCAAACTAATCCATTCATGTCAGGATTGATATAGGGAGTTCTACTCACCCAAATTTACTTTTGAAAAGTCTTACAGACTCCTTAACGTCTAAGCTACTAGAAAATTGTATCTCAGCTTAGACATTATATCCAATCTCTTCTTGAATTTTTCTAGACCTCACCTCGCTCAAATTTCGTTTGAGACTGACCTAACTTACAATTTTCAAGTCACTATCCAAAAAAAAATCTAACTCAAATCTTCCACCTTTAGTCTACCCATAACGATTGAAAGGGGTCGTTACACTTTTCTTGAGAAAAACACATAAAATTATTTTTATAATAATGAGTGACGATAAATCTCAAACCTAAAACTTATATTTGCTCTGGTACCATGAAAGAATCTCAACAATTTTGGATTCTAATGACTTAGGATAGAATTTCCTATTATTATTTGGTCCCACGTCAAAGCATAGGTTAAAGATTATTTGGTCTCCTTATATGTCTTGTATAATCATCTCCTTATGAACTATATTTTGAGATTAAGTTTGTAACATCTCACAATTCTATTCTTAGAATTTGAATCTTTCATCATAAGCATATGAGCTTGAATTGGGTGATATCTTGCTTGTTCTTATGTGTTAAATTCCTATGTGTGAGAAGTGTGTTTAAAGTGGTTCAGAGTCAAAAGAGACATCTAGTACTTACTCGAGTTCAAAACCTTACTACCAGCCAAGAGTTTCACATTAATTCATGCAAGGGTCAACCTCAAATGATCATATCTCTCACCATATAATTATTTATTGTCTAATGACCTATAAAATTAAAGGTATATGAGTCTTCTTTCCAACGCCACCAAGTTTGTCTTATTTAGAGCTTGGAGAAAAAAGTTATGACCGTTTTACCAGAGACTGCCATAACAATGTTTTTTGAGTTAGTGACCTATGAACCTCATCTATGGGTCGTAGATTGAAGTACAACCTGTAATGTTCACTCGTGGAAAAAAGTATTGAAAGTCATTTTTTGGTTCAATTCCTACGGACTCAGTTACGAGTCTAATAAGCATCTACGGGTCGTAGTTTGGGTCGTAGAATGAAGTTATAAATCTCATAATTTTTGTATGACTTCTATTTATGGGATCTACGGACCGTATATCTAACCACGAATCGTAGAAGACCTCGTGGAAGGTTTTCGATAATATTATTATTGGGATTTCTTTTTTGTTTTTCCGTTTTTCCTAAGTCTAAGCCACAACCTTACACATATCCTAAAAGGATTTTCACTCAATACTTATTTCCTACACTCTTAAATCCCACAAATTCAGAAACCATCATAGTGATGGACTAATTTCATCCTCACGCCCTACATCTAAATTCAGTCAGCAAAGAGTTAAATCTAGAGTTCTACCCAAAGTCCCATTAAATTTTGAATTTGGTTTGTAATCTTATTCTGAGTTCTGATTTCTTAATTTTGAGATTATGATACTTTATGGATTGAGATCCTTGATTTGTTGTTCATGCTTATATTATCACATGAACCCTAGCTGATGGGATTTTGTTAAAGCTATTGTGTAATTATTTCCATGCAGATTTTGGAATTTAAAGTAAGTCCAAACATATTTATAAATCATCATTGATGAAGAGTTTTAAGAGAACATTAATGGTCCCAAATGTATTATTTTGCATTAATAAAGAAAGCACTATTCCAAGAAGAGCACAAATAATTTTCGAAAGCATTTCAGTCAATTAAAGTAAAGATCAGTTATCCCTTAAAGAAGGTCTTTTGAGTATTAACTCAACCATTGACTATTATTTAATGAGCATTATTTCATATATTTTGGGAATAGTACTGAGCACTGATTTGTATAAGAGTTGAGACAACTCAAACTCCATACCTTACGCCGTCAACTTAGATAAGATCATACATGAATTCGAACGACTCCTCACCTACCTCAAGAAGGTTTTTTAGTGGATCCATAAGTTGAGTTACGTTCTATACCCCAGAAAGTATAGGACAGTTCTGACAACATGGGCGAGACGTTGTATCATCACGAGGCTCATAGAGATGGTTGTCGGTTAGAGAAACTCCCACAAAAAATAAAGTATATTACTTCAGTATTTGCTATCATTCCATGTCTATTGTAAAGCTTTTTTATTGATTTTATTTATTCATGTTTACTTCAATTGAATTATTTTTAGTCTTTCATTTAGTCCAGCTATATGTTTCCTTCAGCTTTATTACATACTATACATTTCATGTACTGACATTATTCGATGTTGCATCGCTTTATGATGCAGATACGTGTATTCAGGATCATCAATAGGAGTTTCGTTGAGATGACATCATCCACTCGTCTGTTTTTGGTGAGGCCCCCTTGCTTTTGGGGGGACTCAAGTTTTATTTCTTAGTAGTTGTAGTATTTTGAGGTTGTTGTGAGTCATGTACCGTCACCTATCTGTAGATAGTAGAGGCTTCATGGATAGACGGAGTTAGACAGTCATTCAGTTTTGGTTTCCAAATGTTTTAATAAACTTTATTATTTATACTTAGTACTTTTAGTTTACTTCTTTAAATGATCATCAGTATTAAGCTCTTGTATGCTTGGATTAGTCTTCCGCTAAGTAGTCATCTAGGTCAAGGTTCTCTTTGGGACTAGCAATGATTTTCGAATTCCGGCCACGTTCAGGATGTAGGCTCAGGGCGTGACAAAGTTAGACACAATTATTCATTTCTTTATAAACGTACAATTTATCCATGCATGTATGTATTATTTTATGTTGATCTTTAATTTATGCATGAAAAAATTCAAATGAGAGATCTTTCTTGTAAATATAGAAAATTCCAACATCTTACTTCATTAGCTCCATCTTTCAAACCTAAACTCAACTTATTAATTAAAGTATCACCATCAATCACCATCCCACATAGAGTCAAACTACTAACGACACCACCATTAACTTGTCAAAACAATCCATATATTTTTCTTTAATTTCCTTTTGCTGTCGGCATAAGTTTTACTCTTAAAAGAAACAACAAGAATTTTCACCATAGCTTAACAAGAAAGTTAGTTAGTTAATAATTTTTTCATTTTCATCCACATAGAGATCTTGCTTCTTCAACAAAGGTTCCTTGTCGGGTGGACCACCTTAATAATGGAAAACCTATATATAAAAACAAAGAAAGAATAGTGATTCGTTTGAAATATATGGTAATATGATGACATGAGGAGAATTAGTAATTGTTTATTCCCTCCCCTTAACTTAAATGTCTTAGTTTGACTGGTTATGGAATTTAATAAATAAAGAAATATTTTTAATCTTGTGATTTCACTTCTAGAAACAAAGACGTTTTCCTCCGCGAATCAATGGAAAAATTTGTGCTATAGAACATGACTTTTTCACTCCACTGAACCAGTTCATCAGAAAAATGCATGATAGAAAATAGATTATCACTGAAATAGTGAGAAGATTCCTAATTTATCCATATGAAACAATTACTCCCTCTTTCTCACTTTAGATGACTTACTTTCATTTTTAGTCTGTCTTAGAGGATGATACATTTCTATATTAAGTAATAATTTAACTTTTAAATGTTCATTTTACCTTAATGAAATGATTTATAGTCACACAAATACTTATCGCTTATTTTAGACCACAAGTTTCAAAAATCTTTGGTTCTTTCATAAACTTCGTACCGAGTCAAACTAACTCATATAAATGGGACCAAGGGAGTACTATTTTTCCTTTTCACACTGATTCAATCAAAATATTTGTGGTAATAACCATTAAACATTTTCCGGTGGAAAATTCAATGGGAAAATAATGTGTTTTAGACGTGTTTTAATTAAAAACATATATGTATGTAGTTTTAAAAATCTTGTGATCGTTCTAAAAAAAGATTTTTTTTTAGGATCAATAAAAAAAAGTAAGACACTTAAATTAATACGGATGGATTAATAAAGATATAATGATTGTGTAAGTATTCAGCTTAAACAACTGGTTTGCTTGTTGGGTTGGGTTTTCCACCCAACACTGCATCAAAACTGTGACTTACCATATGTTTATACCAAGAAGATACTATTTGGAGAACTTGAATAATACAAAATTGTATGTATACGAATAGTATATACCCAGGGGCGGACCCACGTGGTATCCAGGGGGTTCACAAAAAATTACACGGTATATATAAGGTAAATTTTCTGTATTTCTGTAGATATATAAATTTTGAACCCCTTCAATAACAAAGAGAAATTGATGGCTCAGTGGCATTTACCTCTGAAATTAAGCTGTATGTCACCGGTTCGAATCCCAGTGAAAGCATTTTATTTTTTTCTTATTCAGTTTCAGTGTTTTTAGTTTTTTTTTTTAATTTTCAGTTCTGTTTTTGAAGTATTTTTTAGTTTCTTTTTTTACTTTAAAAAATGTGCTAAAAGTTTGGTTTTAAACCCAAAAGAATTCAAGGTTTCCATTTCTAAAGGCTTATTTACATGTTTATACTTTTTTTTTGAACCCCTTGAACGAAAATCCTGGGTCCGCCACTGTATATACCACAATTGTTAAGCTAAGGTAGAGAGTAAACACAATATGAAGTGTATATAGGTTCGAGAAGCATCTTATAATTATATGATGAGATCATTGTAAATTATTACAGTCAAACTTTGTTATAGTGACAGTGTTTGTCAGGAAATTTTATGATTATTATAATGAGGTGTTATTATATATGTATATTACATTTGATATTTAGATCTCATTTAGTTATTAAAACAAAAGTGCAGAAAAAAATTAGTTTTAAGAATTTTCTGTATAACCAAGGAGGAGGAATTAATTTGTTAGCAAAGACAATGTTTTGTATGCTAGATTGTATCCTAAGACAAATAAATAAGTAAGTTTCTTATATCGTGTACAATTGTCAGTCTTATGCAAGAGACATTTGCTAGATTTGATATCTATTTTGCAATTGACTGGTAAATAAATTTAAATTCCAATTGACTGGAAACATCACAAACATATATAGTTAAAACGAAACATGAGGTACCATAATTTAGTACAAGTAAAATAATTCCAATGGATAAATTATAATATATAAAGTAATTATTATTTAATTAAGATGACAAAAATCCTCGATAAATATATCGTACTTTCATAAATTTATCAATATTTTAATATTATAACATGATTTTAACATCTTATCTATATGCAGTATCACAATGAATATTTTCACATATTTTAAAATTTTAGTTATTGAAAAAGAATATTCATATATAACACAAATTAATTTTTTTGAAAATTTTACCATTTGAACACTAACAATAATCATAGTAAATGATTCTAACACAATATTGCAATTTTAGTAGATCAATTAATATTAATAATTATTTGTTTTTAAAAAATTCCATATATGTTGTTCATATATGGTACTCTTACTTAACCTTGGTTTTACTTTGGTTGCATTTTTTTTACAATAATTTGTCTTATTTTTAACATGATTTTAACTTATTAACTATATATGGAGAATCATAACAAATGTTTTCGCACAATTTAATGTTTTACTCTATTAGAAATAAGCAATCATAAATAATGGCTAAATAATATAGATTTATCAAATTTTTATTTGTATTTTATGTTACCGTTGAATTTCGATATTATTCATGGTAAACGAATCTAACATAAGATCACAATTTTAATTAGTGTTTAAATTTTTTTCTATAAATGGTGTTTAAATTGACTTATTTATTCACTTCTTTTCCTTAAGCACATCATTCTTTGACTTTTACTTTGATTTATATTATTTTTTTCTCTCCAAAGAGTTGAAGGAAAAAATTGAAGAAATTAATTGCAGGAGAATGCCCACATGAAGTAATTATTATTCAATTAAGATGAATATGTGTGCTTTGCAGAATTTATCAGTACTTAGATCGTATAACATTTAAACTTCTTATTTATACGTAGTATCACGACAAATATTTCCGCACAATTTAAAATTTTAGTCGTTGAAAGAAAAAAGTCTTATATAGTACTTATTAATTTTTTATTTTTTTTATTATTTTACCGTTTTAATACCAACAATAATCACAGTAACAATTCTAACAAAAAATTTCGAGTTTAATAGATCAATTAATTTTAATAATCTTTTGTTAAAAAAAATCATATATGTTGGTGATATTAACGGCACTATTTCATCTAGGGGTGTACATGGTCGGGTTGGTTCGAGTTTTTCAAATACCAAATCAAACCATTTGTGTCGCATTTTTAAATTTATAAACCAAATCAAACCAATAAAACTTGGGTTTTTTCGGATTTTCGAGTTTTTCCGGTAAGTATTTTAATTATCTAAACCAATGTAAAACTAAAGAACAAATATTCAATATTATTGTCATTCTTAGTGTTGAATTGATTTTCTTTTTGCATTAGTATTAATTTGATTTTGATTTAAGCTTTATTATAATTACCAACATCTTTGGACTATAATCTTTATTGGACCATTCAGAATTTTAAGTTTCAAACTTGAAATAATATATTAAAAGATAAAAACTATGAAAAAATATAAGAAATAATTGATTCTATTTTATTAACATGATTTTAACTTCTTAACTATATATAAAGAATCAGAACAAATATATTTGTACAATTTAACGTTTTACTCTACTAGAAAAAATAATCATAAATAATAGATCAGATTTTCATTTGCATTTTATGTTACTGTCTGAAAAACAACATAATTAATAGTAAAAGAATCTAACATAAGATTACAATTTCAAAAATGAATAAAATACCATAGTAATTATTCATCATCTAACTTTTTTTCCTAATTACAAAAGAATGAAACGGAGAAAAGAAAAACGATAAAACAAGAGTTAAAAGATGAGAAGTAGAAAAAATCTAAATACAATTAAGATCAGATTTGTGAAAAGAAGACAACAAAGCAAGAGTATAAAGATAAGAAGTCAATATAATAATTTATGATTATACGCCTTGTCATAAGGTCATGACATTATAAATACAAGGGGATACATTAATGTCAGGGGCGAAGCTAGGTAGGGTTAGTGGCAAAAAAGGTTCTTCGATAATTAGTATTGAACTAATGAGAATCTTTATGACCGTCAAGCTACTATTTTGAGCATTGAAAATCCTAAATACAAGTCAAACAAGTTTAAATTGAATTCAATTTTATGATGACATGATTGTACATAAAGAACTGAACGTAAAGTACATTTGCACAAACGATTATGCATGTTATTATTGTTCATTCAAGATCTTTAGGACTGAGTTTTAATATAGAGTTATTGACTTTTGAAAAATAATCAGTGTTCATGTTTATTATTTTTTTTTAAATCAAAATAAGTTTGATTTGTATACATTTATTATCTGAATATTTGTATATTTTTAATGTGATTGTTTATTATGTATTCATATTATGGAATGATTCAAGTGAATTCTTTGATATTATTAAAAAGTATATCGAGTAGACAAAAGTCAGTCTTCTCACACTCCTAGGGTGTGTTTGGTAGGAAGGAAAACATATTTCGGAAAATATTTTCCAATTTTCTCATGTTTGGTTTGGTAAAATGTTTTTCAAATCAACTCATTTTCCTCAAATTCAAGGAAAATGACTTCCCTTCAAAAAGTAAGGAAAACATTTTCCAAAACTTTCCTCCAACTTCAATACAATCTTTTTGTTGAAACAATCATTTTTTTTTGTTGAAAAATAAATTTAAAGCTTTTTTTAAAATATATTTTCAATTTCAATTCAAAAATTATTTCTACTCTCTAGTAAAAATAAAGATATTTCTCAAAAATAATTTTCATTCATAAATCAAACACTAAAAAATCTTTTTCAGAAAATATTTTCTAATCACCAACCAAACATGAAAAAATAAGTCAAAAATTTACTTGTTTTCCAGGAAAACATTTTCCAAAACTTTCCTCCAACTTCAATACAATCTTTTTGTTGAAACAATCATTTTTTTTGTTGAAAATAAATTTAAAGCTTGTTTTTAAAAAATATTTTTAATTTCAAATTTTTATTATTTTTACACCATCTCACTCCTACCCGCGACCCCCGACCCCACCCCCCGCCCTACCCCACCACCCCACCCTCCCAAAAAAAATCAAAGTTTATTTTTAAAATATATTTTCAATTTCAATTCAAAAATTATTTTCTACTCTCTAGTAAAAATAAAGATATTTCTCAAAAATAATTTTCATTCATAAATCAAACACTAAAAACTCTTTTTCAGAAAATATTTTCTAATCACCAACCAAACATAGAAAAAATAAGTCAAAAATTTACTTGTTTTCCAGGAAAACATTTTACCTTCATACCAAACACACCCCTAGTCTTCTCACACTCCTAGGGTGTGTTTGGTAGGAAGGAAAACATATTTCGGAAAATATTTTCCAATTTTTCTCATGTTTGGTTTGGTAAAATGTTTTTCAAATCAACTCATTTTCCTCAAATTCAAGGAAAATGACTTCCCTTCAAAAAGTAAGGAAAACATTTTCCAAAACTTTCCTCCAACTTCAATACAATCTTTTTGTTGAAACAATCATTTTTTTTTGTTGAAAAATAAATTTAAAGCTTTTTTAAAATATATTTTCAATTTCAATTCAAAAATTATTTTCTACTCTCTAGTAAAAATAAAAGATATTTTCTCAAAAATAATTTTCATTCATAAATCAAACACTAAAAAACCTTTTTCAGAAAATATTTTCTAATCACCAACCAAACATAGAAAAAATAAGTCAAAAATTTACTTGTTTTCCAGGAAAACATTTTACCTTCATACCAAACACACCCCTAGTCTTCTCACACTCCTAGGGTGTGTTTGGTAGGAAGGAAAACATATTTCGGAAAATATTTTCCAATTTTTCTCATGTTTGGTTTGGTAAAATGTTTTTCAAATCAACTCATTTTCCTCAAATTCAAGGAAAATGACTTCCCTTCAAAAAGTAAGGAAAACATTTTCCAAAACTTTCCTCCAACTTCAATACAATCTTTTTGTTGAAACAATCATTTTTTTTTGTTGAAAATAAATTTAAAGCTTTTTTTAAAATATATTTTCAATTTCAATTCAAAAATTATTTCTACTCTCTAGTAAAAATAAAAGATATTTTCTCAAAAATAATTTTCATTCATAAATCAAACACTAAAAAATCTTTTTCAGAAAATATTTTCTAATCACCAACCAAACATGAAAAAATAAGTCAAAAATTTACTTGTTTTCCAGGAAAACATTTTCCTTCATACCAAACACACCCCTAGTCTTCTCACACTCCTAGGGTGTGTTTGGTAGGAAGGAAAACATATTTCGGAAAATATTTTCCAATTTTTCTCATGTTTGGTTTGGTAAAATGTTTTTCAAATCAACTCATTTTCCTCAAATTCAAGGAAAATGACTTCCCTTCAAAAAGTAAGGAAAACATTTTCCTTCATACCAAACACACCCCTAGTCTTCTCACACTCCTAGGGTGTGTTTGGTAGGAAGGAAAACATATTTCGGAAAATATTTTCCAATTTTTCTCATGTTTGGTTTGGTAAAATGTTTTTCAAATCAACTCATTTTCCTCAAATTCAAGGAAAATGACTTCCCTTCAAAAAGTAAGGAAAACATTTTCCTTCATACCAAACACACCCCTAGTCTTCTCACACTCCTAGGGTGTGTTTGGTAGGAAGGAAAACATATTTCGGAAAATATTTTCCAATTTTTCTCATGTTTGGTTTGGTAAAATGTTTTTCAAATCAACTCATTTTCCTCAAATTCAAGGAAAATGACTTCCCTTCAAAAAGTAAGGAAAACATTTTCCAAAACTTTCCTCCAACTTCAATACAATCTTTTTGTTGAAACAATCATTTTTTTTTGTTGAAAAATAAATTTAAAGCTTTTTTAAAATATATTTTCAATTTCAATTCAAAAATTATTTTCTACTCTCTAGTAAAAATAAAAGATATTTTCTCAAAAATAATTTTCATTCATAAATCAAACACTAAAAAACCTTTTTCAGAAAATATTTTCTAATCACCAACCAAACATAGAAAAAATAAGTCAAAAATTTACTTGTTTTCCAGGAAAACATTTTCCAAAACTTTCCTCCAACTTCAATACAATCTTTTTGTTGAAACAATCATTTTTTTTGTTGAAAAATAAATTTAAAGCTTGTTTTTAAAAAATATTTTTAATTTCAAATTTTTATTATTTTTACACCATCTCACTCCTACCCGCGACCCCCGACCCCACCCCCCGCCCTACCCCACCACCCCACCCTCCCAAAAAAAATCAAAGTTTATTTTTAAAATATATTTTCAATTTCAATTCAAAAATTATTTTCTACTCTCTAGTAAAAATAAAGATATTTCTCAAAAATAATTTTCATTCATAAATCAAAAACTAAAAAATCTTTTTCAGAAAATATTTTCTAATCACCAACCAAACATAGAAAAAATAAGTCAAAAATTTACTTGTTTTCCAGGAAAACATTTTCCAAAACTTTCCTCCAACTTCAATACAATCTTTTTGTTGAAACAATCATTTTTTTTGTTGAAAATAAATTTAAAGCTTTTTTAAAATATATTTTCAATTTCAATTCAAAAATTATTTCTACTCTCTAGTAAAAATAAAAGATATTTTCTCAAAAATAATTTTCATTCATAAATCAAACACTAAAAACTCTTTTTCAGAAAATATTTTCTAATCACCAACCAAACATGAAAAAATAAGTCAAAAATTTACTTGTTTTCCAGGAAAACATTTTCCTTCATACCAAACACACCCCTAGTCTTCTCACACTCCATCAATTTAAGTACCAACAGAAAATTATCATGTGTATAATTTGAGAGCACATAACTTAAGATCCTTAGCATCATACAAAAAATAACAAAGGTCATTTAGTATTTTCTGGTGAAAATAAGTTTCACGAGATATATCTTAAGAGGTCAGATGTGAGTTCATATTTTATTAAGTAGCCAATTAAGTTTTTGTACATCACTTATAAATAACCCTAACCCTTATAAATAAATACATCATTATAGATATAGAAAGAAAAAAGATCCAAATTAAATAACGGTTAGAGTTAGTGAAACGCTTTTCATCTCAAAAAAATACATATACTATGGCTAAAGAAAATTTATCCGCTTTGTGAGAATTTTCGACAATCAATAATACGAGTGTGTAGATCGACTTCCTCTGTATAGAAGCTCGTAAGTCTCCTAATAAACTAGCATTTTAAATTCAAAATACTACACCTAGAGACATCAACATCAGAAGGAACTGACTCAGCACTTGTTTTTTAGTTCAATTTAATATTTTGGAGATTTACACCAAATAAAGAGTTATCAGCATAAATCATGAACCAACTAGATGAATATGTTTCATATACCTTGGTGGTTAAACAAGCTTTGCTGATTAACTGATTTTCAGACCTAATAAGTACCTATTTGACATGTGAGGGTTATGAGAATTGTGTACATAATCCTTTGAATCTTTTAGAGTTACTCGGTATCTATGTTAGCAGGAGATAACATATATCATGTGAAATTAGTTAAAATGTGTGTAAGCTAGTCCAAATATCACGATTATCTCAAATCCTTTAGATCTTTTGAGAGCATAGAGAGACAACCATTGCCTTCTTTATGCAAAGTTGGGAAGAACAAAATAGCATAAGGACAAAACAAGACATTAATTAGTTTTATTTAATTCAATAATAGCTAGAATAAAATTAAGAAAAGAAGAAACAAAAATCAACATTAAGTAAATGAGCTAGGTTTCATTACTCCATATATATATAATAATAATTATAATAAAGTTAATATGTGAGACAATGACACTAACATATACTAGTCTTAGTCTAGAGGTGGTTAGGTACTAAAATATCTAGATTATACTATTAATGTTATGTGCATTAATTAATGAATGCAGACAGCAAATCTGAAATAATATATAGGTACAATATGTTGGCAATTATAAAGATACAATTACGTATGATACACGTGAAATATATATTTCTAAGAACAAATTATTAATTTTAAGTGAGGTCAAATAAAATCTATGCTAATTTCATCATATCTTTACCATTTCATCAATAGAAATAAGTGTAAAGAAAAGGAACATTCTCCCTTATAGAACTAGACTTTGGCACAATGTTGTTTGCTAGCTAGTTTGGAGAAATATTATACATATAGTAGATTTTTCATAATTATGTTTAGTAGCTGATTAGGACTATATATAAAATTAAGGCCAAATTAATATGGTGGTTGATTTGTAATTTAAAAATCTGCATAACTAATATATGTATAAGTTATGAGGAAATTTATGTATAATTTTATACATGTATGATAGAAGATGGAACAACTAATATATGAATAACTAAACCCTGCATAAAATAATAAAGAAATTTCTTCCTAACTAATCCATTTATTACTAATATTTGCATAATTCTAATCAGCAACCAAACAACCCCATAATTGGTCTTCTCAAATTAATCGTGACCTCATTGTTATTAACACAAAGGAGACATCTGTACTTAATTAACTCTTATTTATTAATTATTGTGGTATGACAAGACTTTGCAGTCAATAATAAAAAATTTAATAGAAGAACTAATTAATACTCAAATCTTGTACGTTACTTTTCATATTAAAATACAACTCTTAATCTTGTTTTCCCAACCGTTATGTCCACAATATTTGGAGTAGAAATATTTTAGAAGCAAAATGTACGAATTATATTAATTGATGCATAGTTAATTAGATTATAGTTTGTGAATATTTATTTCTGTTTCAACATAATTAAAAAAAAACGTAATCTACATTGGCTGAATTTCTGTAAGCAGTGACATCATAATAATAGCTAATTGACATTGAAATATGGTGACTTTGACAGTTAATTAATCACTACCTATATATTTTTTCATCTTAAAGAGGACACGCAAACTTAATTACTATCAATTTAGTGGTTCTCATAAATATTTAAATGGATATAAGTTCACGTCCATCAAAGTATTGGTGGAAGAGACCTCCATCAAACAAAGATGGCAAAGATACTTTCACAAACTTTTAAATGAAGAAGGGGACGGAGACTTTGTGTTGGGTGATTTGGCGCACTCTAAAAGACTTCGGGACTTTGGGTACTGTAGGTGTTTTAGGATCGAGGAGGTTATACGTGCTATTAGTAGGATGAGCAGGGGAAGAGCGACCGGATCCGATGAGATTCCGGTGGACTTTTGGAAGAGCACGGACAAGGCAGGTATAGAGTGGTTAACTGGGCTGTTTAATGTTATTTTTAAGACAGCAAAGATGCCTGATGAATGGAGGTGGAGTACAATGGTTCTGTTGTATAAAAACAAGGGTGATATCCAAAACTGTAACAACTACAGGGGTATCAAACTGTTAAGCCATACTATGAAGATTTGGGAAAGAGTGGTGGAGATGAGGGTGAGAAGAGGGGTGTCCATTTCTGAGAACCAGTTTGGATTCATGCCAGGACGATCAACTACCGAAGCCATTCATCTTATGCGAAGAATGGTAGAAAAATATAGAGAGAGGAAGAGAGACCTATATATGGTGTTCATTGACCTTGAAAAGGCCTATGACAAAGTACCGAGGAATGTCCTCTGGAGGTGCTTGGAGGCTAAAGGTGTCCCGATGATTTATATTAGGGCGATAAAGGACATGTACGGTGGAGCCAAGACTCGGGTTAGAACGGTTGGAGGAGACTCAGAGCATTTCCCAGTTGAGATGGGGCTGCATCAGGGATCAGTCCTTAGCCCTTTTCTATTTGCTTTGGTGATGGATGAGTTGACGCGGTCTATTCAGGAGAAGGTCCCATGGTGTATGTTATTTACGGATGACATAGTACTGATCGATGAGATGCGGGACAGAGTTAATGCGAGGCTGGAGGTGTAGAGACAAACGCTGGAGTCCAAAGGATTCAGGTTGAGTAGGACCAAAACGGAATATTTGGGGTGCAAATTCAGTGAGGCGTTGGATGAGGCAGATGGGGAAGTGAGACTTGACACACAAATCATTCCTAAGAAAGAAAGTTTTAAGTATCTTGGGGCTGTAATACAAGGAAGTGGTGACATCGATGATGATGTCACACATCGCATTGGGGTTGCGTGGATGAAATGGAGGCTTGCCTCTGGAGTCTTGTGTGATAAGAAAATCCCGCCTAAACTTAAAGGTAAGTTCTACAGAGTGGTAGTTAGACCGGCCTTGTTGTATGGAGCGGAGTGTTGGCCAGTCAAGAACTC